>NC_056726.1:1935940572-1936008072 GCF_019279795.1 Protopterus annectens
CATCCTGTCTGGTGGACCCCAGCCATGAACAAATTGTATAACAACAGAAGGTAGCTACTGCACGGCAGAGCAGAATTCCATAGAGATAAGGCATCTCTGATCAGCACTAGTAGAAAGATACGTTCTGTCGTACAAACATGCAAGGCCAACAATGAGAGGGAAATCGCTATGAACATTACAGATAACCACAAGGCCTTCTTCTGCTATGTTACACATCTGGGTGGGAACCCTCAGATATGTTCAAAGTTAGTTCACAGTGACAAAAGCTACACTGAACACACAGATAATGCCAACATTCTGGCAGACAGGTTCAGTGCAGATTTCTTCCCTCCCTCACCCACACATGAGGAATTACTTATCCCAGCTGACTGTAACCTCCCTGTCATCTCAGATGTTCAGCTGGGAACCACCCTCAGCAAAGCTGTAAACACAGCATCAATGCGACCCGACGGTATCGCAGGTTGCATGCTACGTGAACTCCAAGAGGAGCTACACATGCACATTAAATGCTATTCAACCGTAGCCTTACTACAGCATATGTACCTGGACACTGGCATACAGCAACAGTAGTCTCACTCCACAAGGAGGCATCTCTACATACCCTGGTAACTACCGCCCCATAAGCTTAACCAGCCTGGTCTGCAACGCTATGGAAAGAATCATTATGGAACTCATACACAGAGACATTGGGGAATTAGACACTTGATCCCTCCCAATTCGGCTTTGAATATGGCAGATCCTGCCTTATGAACCTAATTGACCTTTTCAAATCAGTCACTAGAGCCATTGACGAGGGCACAGCGGTCCATACAGCCTACCTGGACTTGCCTATGGCTTTCGACACAATACCGCACTCTGGCATCATAGACATGATCAACAGCTGAAATGTAAATCCATATGTCACAAGATGGGTTGCAAACCAGCTAACGGATAGAAACCCTACAGTCAAACTCACTGGTGCCATGTCAGACTCAGAACCAGTCACAAGTGGTGTCCCACAGGGCTCTGTCCTGGGACCGCTCATGTTCGACATATATTTCTCAGATGTGGAAGCAGACATGGGAGGGTAGTGGCTGACAATGTTCAAAGATGACTGCATACTAGGCGCCATAGTCGATACACCAGCTGACACATACATCCAACAGAAAGGCCTCATGGAAACCGACAACTGGTGCTGGAGTCATGGCCTTAAACTGCATGCCACATAATGTATAGTCATACCCTTTCAGACGGACAAGGTACCCACATATTATCACATAGACAGTAACCCACTGAGTACAGACAAAGTAATCGGAGACCTGGTGACACTAATCGATACTGACCTCTCATTTGACACCCACGTTGCCGAAGTGGTTGGATAGACTTCCTACCTTTCCCACTTTATCATGAAGGGATTCACATCCAGATCAAAAGGGGTCATTGTACCCCTATACTCCTCCCTTATCAGGCCCATGACTGTGTACTATGCCCCATTTAGTATGTACCTCACATGGCACTTGCAACAGCTAGGGGGACCCGATAAGTACATCACCAGGAGGATCAAGGGTCTCCAACAACTTTCAAATGCTGCCAGACTAAAGGAACTCATGCTCTATTAAATAGCATACTGCCTACTTAGGGGTGATCTGTGCCTGATGTACAAGGCCATGTCCAATCAGGTATTGATGGGCATGTTCCACCTCATACAATCCAAATCCATCAGAGCCACAACAGCTACAGATTTAAACCTCAGCACACATATGAATAGGACATGCTGTGAGGACAGATCCATCACTAAGAGGCTTCCCATACTGTGGAACAGGATCCCAGTTCATGTTAGGCACAGACCCTCACTGACACTCTTCATGTGAATTCTTGACGAGTGGATGGGAGATCATAGGTTTACACCAGGGGTCATCTCTGTGTCACTACTAGACAGAGTAACAGTAAACTAATGCTATTATGTATGGGGGTCTTCACTGTGTCACTACTATACAGAGGCGCAATTTTCTAAATCTATTGTGTACACTGTCTGCAGATAGCCTAGTACTAAACTATGACACTGTGAAATTATATCTGTCTATGTATTTCTACATCCCTCTCTATCTATGTATACACATATGCATATTATATCTATATATATATATATATATATATATATATATATATATATATATATATATATATATACATACATATCTCAATATACATACATATACATGTTAGATATATATATATATATATATATATATATATATATATATATATACTCCTTTTTAGTTCCACATATGTATACACACAGTAACGTATTGATGAACATCCATTACTGTACAACCTACTTGTACATTGCACTACAACCTACATTGCTATGTGCACATAGCTACCATCACATACATATGTATGTAGAGCCTTCAGTGACAGTTGCAGTATGTCCCCGGCCCTATGCACATCTTCATATACATAGATACAGACCAATAACACATCTGGAGGGTTCACAGTATGTAGACTATTATAGTAGTACTTTACATTACCTGTGTTTGTTGCAGCTGTTTGCGTAGGCTTGCAGTTACTTGGCCTGCTGTCAACCTCTTTGTTTCGTTGTTTTTTTTTTTCTTTCTTTCTTTCTTTCTTTCTTTCTTTCTTTCTTTCTTTCTTTCTTTCTTACTCTCTCTCTCTCTCTCTACCTCCAGCGGGTGCAATGAAAGTATTGCATGTGTGGACTGGGAGTACAGGATGCTTTTGTAGGTATCTGCACATGTTCATATGATGGCCTCTGCACCAATTGTTAGCCAGCATTTACTAATTGCATGCAGCCTGTTGTGTAGTGATTGCAGTTCTCACTGTGATTACAGGACTGTGCTATTAAAAGGTCTGTTAGGTAGGCATAGCCCTTTCAGATTATCAGGGTGGAAATCATGTTGGTTTGCTGTGGACACTGTTCTGTGAGTGTAAGGGTTGGTATGTCTCTCATATTTCAGGCTGTGTTGTAGAAACTGCTTTGCATGTTGTTCTGTAAGCTGAGTATTCCTTCCTCCAGTGTCCTCTTCTCCGTGTGTATGTAAACTGACACCTACGACTAGTAATACTGTGTATATGGGTGTGTTTGCTTTCCTGTGGGGATTGTGGTGTAATTGGTATGTAGCAGTGGCTCTTGCAATCTGTTGCTATGGCTTCAATATTTGGCCTTTACATTCACTCCTTGTATGCCTGCTAGGTGTCTTTCCTGTAATGTGTTGCTATGGCTTTCCTATTTTCCATTTACATTCACAGCTTGTAATGCTTGCCAGATCTGTTTGGGCAGCAATTCCCTATGTGTTTGTTGTGATAGGGTGTTACTGCATGCAGTGTGGTCTGACCATGGTGTGGGCCTTGACACTTACAAGGGTATTTGATCATGCTGCTGAGCAGGCCTCAGATACTCTCAGGTGCATCTTTTATCAGCCTCATGGAATGGTACATAGCAGTGGGATACTCCAATGACATATTCTGATATTCTGCAGTTGTGACTGTGGGTTATTTCAAGCATATGTATTAGTACACCATTTGTGACATGCAGGTGGTGCATACCTTCAGTCATTCATAGTTACCATTGCATGTGTAGTTACACCTTTCTGCCTACTGTTAGTACATTTGACAGGGTGTCAGTGGGACACAGTTGCCATTTGTTTTCACATCAGGGACATCCCTGTAACTCAGTCACAGTTGCTATGTCTGATCTCTTAACTATTCAACTATGGCAGTGTTTATCCTGTTCTGAGTATGTGTGTGGCTTGCCAGATGCTACTGTGACATTATTACCTAGTAGCTACCAACTAGCATGACTGTTTCTCATCACACAGTACTATTTTACAAATCCACTAGATTTGACAGTAAATATACATGACATGCTTTGTGTACTAGACTTGCTATATTCCCTTTACATTAATTCCTACTATTTTATGATATATTTCTTTCAGCACAATGTTCTTGTATAGCAGTCATGGCTTAGTGATAAGTCATGCAGACTAGTGTTTCCAAGGTCCTGGGTTTGAGATTGAGGGAGGTATTTTATTTTGCTGCTGAGACAACTACAGGCCTTGTCATTCAGAGTGACTAAGGCACTTCTAAGCAGTTGTAAGCGGGTTAGCACTGGTTTGCGCGGAGGTCACGCATGTGCACTGTCATTTAGCTTCACGCACACACGCTTAGCTAAGCGCACAGAAGTGCACTCCTGCTTACTACTGCTTAAAAGTGCTTACTCTCGCGCACACCCATGCTATTTTCTTTTAAAGAAAATAAAATGGGGAGATAGGACAGTGGTGAAAAAGGGGGCACAAAGAGGGTAGGACAGTAGGAAAACAAGCTCCGGTTTTGCAGGAGGGATATAGGAAAGGCCCATAGCTGCCCATTTCTTCGTCAGCAACAGCTGTGCATATGTTTGTAATTTGGTGTGAAATTTGAAACATTCCACCCCTGAGAGAGGTGTGAGGACAACAATAATATTTGTTGTACAGCCAATTGTAATTGCCAGTTTACATGTCCAGCAGACATGTGTGCAAAATGGGCAGCTATGTATGGGGTGTATTTTTTTTTTGTGGGTACAGAGTGCCCTTTTTTTTTTTCAGGTGAGAATGGTATGTCAGGTACAGGAAGTCGGTATAGCTGGGGAGGTAGGTAGGGGAGGATAACAGACAAGACAAACAAGACACATACAGGGGTGGTGTATGACACATGTGGGGGGGTTACACAATTGATGGGAACGGATGTTTGGATATCTCGAGCCCATGAGCCCACAGATGGCAACAGTGGAACTGAGATCCCCACCCATGGGCAGTTGCCACTGTGCCTTCACTGCCCACGACGGGGCTGTGCTGAGGGCTGTGTAGGATGGGCAGCAGGCATGCCTGTGAGTTGTGCCACCCATGCCTCAAGCTGGCATAGGGGCCCAAGCACAGCGTGCCGGATCTCCCTACGCACCACAGTCCGGACACTACGGAGGGTGAGTGGATGTTCTCCTCCAGCCACGCTTGCAGAGGGGGGACGAGCCCCATCCCCTGCAGCACTTCCACCCACAGGTGGCACAGGGCCACCGGAGGAGGGTCCGGCCTGGGCACTACTGCCAGGTGCACTCGCCAGCTGAGGTGGGAGAGGTGGGTCCGCTGGAACCCGCCTTCCCTGTCGTCCTATGTTTTACATTATTTAGTGACAGTTTGGGTTAGTAACGTGCAATACCATTCACAATTAGTTGTAACAGCATGCATTAGTATTCCCATTAACCAAACACCCATAAATTCAAGCCATTGAACAGCAAGCATAACACATGCATAATTTGAACAACAGTACACGTTCCAACAACATGCAGGATTGAGTGATGGCAACAGGCCATCAGGTTTGGATGTATGAACAGGGCACATGCATCAACATACATGCAAATATGTATGAACCAACAGGACAATTGTCCAGGGGAGTTAATTGTGAATACACATACCCATTTTACGTGGAATGGATTATTTGTGGTTATAGGGTAGGGTGAAGAAATATTTCATTAACAACTTCAAATACCTATACATATGCTGTACATTTCTACTAGCTGCAGATATATACACACTACAGGTCTGACTACAGTTTCCTATGTGACAACTTATGCATGTTGGTGATAGGAATGTTACTGCTACATCAATATACATTTCATTTTTATTCATACACATTCATATCTGGCTTTGTTCAGCTACATCATCCTGCTACATTTGCTTTATATGGCTCTAGACAACTGTGGATCTTTGGTATTTCATACAACCATACTATCTGCATATTGCAAACTGAGAGCAACATATCCAGATTTTGGGATGCACATTCCAGCTTCAGTACTTTTTTCAACACATGTTGCTGTTTGGTTGTGCCTGTCCCATTCATTTAATTCTGTACTGACTGCAGTATACTTTATTCAGGAGTTATTACTACTTTATTGGTGGAGTCATACCTCTTTCTCACACTCTCTCACTTGTTTTATTTTTGCAATTCAGGATGGTACTTAATTCTAGGCTTTATTGACATGTTTTACTTAGTTATAACAATCCTTTCCAACAGTCTCACTTGTGTCATGTTTCAGAATTTAAACGGGGATATATTTCACACATGTGTTTTACTCAGCTTCTGTAGCTGTACTTTTCAGCCTGCTGCAGGTTATGTACTATTATATTACAGGTGGGACATCTTTATTTCAGACTTGTTTCATTTTTATTTTTGGATTACAGGCTGCATCACACTTATGTAATCAAACAATACTAGCAAAATCTCTCTTACACTGTTACTTGCACTTTTTATTAATAAGTGACTACACTGCACTCTTTTGCAAGCTGTCATACTTATATTTGTTTACAGTTACAGGGAGAGACTTACTAACTTGCCTGGTGGCGCAACTGCATACGCCTATCGGCATTGGCTCGACGATTCATGGAACGGACACCTGCAGCTGTAATATAAATGAAGTAATATTGGAATACACATCTCCATAATATCAGCTAGGTTAATTTCTTACATAAATAATTACATGTAACTTACTCAGTAGTGGGGCGTTGGGCATTTGCCAGGCATCCTGGATCCAATGGTTCAGTTAGTCCTGCTTCCGTCTCTTCAGGTCCGCATGGTGGTGATGGACCTGTTCACCAGTCCTTGGTATTTCTGTGGCACTGGTGAGATCATGTGCCAACCGGTCCCATGCCTCAGCCCTATATGCTCCCCACAGGACCTGGCCCTGCATGAGTTGGGCCTCATGATCATGGACGAGGAGCCAAACCATATATTTGGACTCCTCAATGCCCCTCCTGTGTGCTCAGAAGCAACTACCCTCTCCTACACCTGCCATCCTGACTGCAAATCGGTTCCACAATCAGTTATGCTGTGTATTCCCACCTATGGGGCTTATATATGCCGTTTTTCCCACACTTATCTGTGATTGGCCATTTTGGAATTGTATCAGCTTCACAAAACCTGCTTTGCCATGCTCCTCTTTCCATTCATTCATATATATGCTATTACTGCATTTCTAAGAGCAACTGTCATGGCTTAGTTATTCAGTACTTTGACTATGGTGCATGGTATCCTGAGTTCGAGCCTGGCCATTGCTTTTTATATTTTATGACTGTCTACACAGGCTAGGAGATGTGTCTGTGTAAAGGCAATTTTGATACAGCTTGCTCAACGTTGCTCGTCGGTTAGCTTGTTGGAGCGGTGTGCAGCGCCGCGCAAATGGATCATGCTGACTTACGCACCGTTTGGCTGTCAGCACACATATTACACTCAGCTCAGCTATGGGCACACAGTTTCAGCATGTTAGAACTCGGCTCAACCCCGGGCACTACTTCTACACCTGTTAAACCACTACTCACCTATGGGCACTCATTTTACTCCTGTTAAAACACTGCTCACCTACAGGCAGATATACTCAGCTTGTTAGAGTGTAGCTCAGCTATGGGCATTTCTGACATTTCTTCTTTTTTCTTTCACACATTTCTTCATAATATATGGCCCATTTCATTACATTTTACATAAAAATATTTTTTACATGTACATATATGTCAGGGAATTGCTTCGTGCTTATTTCACTAAAAATAAAAATTGATGTTGTGGGGGCTCGAACCATGACTGCCTCCTCTTCAGCCGACGTCTCTACCACTACAATATTGCTTCTAGGCTTACTTTACATATTTAGTTCTTATATGCTTTTCCACTGACTGCTAACTGTGGCTAAGTGATGGGCACGCCCACGCAAACGAGCGCACTCACGGGCAAACATCTTTAAAAGTTATAAAAAAAATATAACATGTTCATTTTTACATTTTATGTTAATAGTCTGTGGGGGCATGTGTTGTGTTGTGTTTATTCACATTTACACGGACTCTGTCATGGGGGTTTACTTTCGGGACTTTTACTCTTCTGGGGGCATGTCCGTTTGCAGGGCTCGCCCTACGGACATGCCCCCTACTGTCTTACAGGGACCGTGTTAGCTTTAGGTGTGAGTCAGCATGTCCTCATGCATATGCATGGCATGCTGACGTCACACCATTTAACTGCAGCCTCCGTGTAAGCCTTGTAACTCTTACACGGAGGCTTCGTGAATCCTGCCCATACAGAATGAAGACCTTCAAGACTTTTCTGACTGTCTGGCCCACCAGCACCTGAGATTGCACTCACACCTAATTTTAAAGGTTGTGGTCTCATACATTCAAATCCATCTACAGCATTCAGTTTTCATGTATTTTTGTTAATATTTTATGCCATCATGTATGATTGCCACCCATTGCTAACAATAATTTTTGTTGTCTCAGCAGTATATATCAAAATGTTTATAGTACCTGAGACAATAAGATGGGTGTGGAAGAAGAAAATAATTATTTTAAACTTACAACTTAGGAAGCAGCAATATGTACAGCTAACACTTCATAAGAAATCAACTGAGAGAATGCTTTAAATACCTAAATACCATAATCTGTACTTAATGTTAAATATATCTTTATGTGAGAACTAAGATTATATGGTTTACATTTTGAGTGATTTCTGAAAACATTTACTGATTTAAAGTATGTTATTAACTTTTAAGAAAAATAAGCAAGGGGAAAAGTAATTTCAGTGTGCATATGTGAATTATGCAAACAAGAAATGCTTTATTTTTACAACAGATGTCTTACACATCTGTACACCAGCTTGAGCAATGAAGTGGGTTTTATGGTTATTAAGATTTATTACTTAACATGTTCATTAACCAGCAATAAGTGCTTTAAGGATGATAATATAAAATGGGAAAAAACAAATATGTCAGATGCATTTGGAGTATTAATGACTGGAAGCTTCTGCTTTACAGGCTGCACAACTCTGCTTCCAATTCCATCACACTGAACATATTTTTTTTTCTTGCAGGAAAGTTTGGAGTTCTCACATAATATTCTTTATTTTTTGTAGGAGTATGCACAGGAAAGCACCACAGTAGCATGCCTTGATTCTATTGGTGACTTCATCTTGGACCTAAACTTGCACTTAGTCCTGTATAATGCATAATGCACTTTCATATTGTGGGATTTAACTGCTTGATTGGTCTGGATTGGTTGTCAACCTTTAAAAGCTAAGTTGCTTGACAAGAGAAATCTGTCCCTGCTGGAATAGCAGAAGTATGCAAAATGACAACAGCATCCTCACAATCCTTTGTGGAACAGGAAGAGTTACACGAAACATTGACCAGATGTACAGTGATGGTTCAATCACTGCTTAATGGCCTACTGAACTTAAAGAGGTAAATTACAAACAGGATGTATGACTGCAAGCATTACTGAGGCTATGGATAAGCAGCAATTGGAGTGTGGAGCCAAAAAAGAAACTATGTCGCTATACTTGGAACAAATCACTGCAGGTCAAACCACACAGATTGGATCTTATGTTAGACGACTTGGACAGTAGGAGCAGGTGTAACAACCTTTGATTGAGAAAGAGGGGAGCAATCCTGTCTTATTACTGAAGAACTCACTTTAAATCTCAGTGTACGTGCACTGATGGTGGTGGAGTGGCCCCACAGGATCAATGCTAGAAACAAGCTGTCTAATGTCCCAAGGCATTTTATTGTGAAATTCTTGGACTTGGAAAAGTGGTGTTGCAGATGCGCAGGGAGTTAGGTGTTAACATTTTGCAACAACACCTATGTGGGTCTCTTCAGACTACAACAATGCCCTTTTCTTTGTCTTATTTATTAAGAAACTTTAAGAGATGGGGCCTCATGTCAACTTCAGTTCACTGCTTCCCAGCACACCACAATGCTGGTCAATCCACTGTGTTTTAAAGGTCAGAGGATGTGGAGGCTTTTATCACCATTTCTGTGTAACACCCTCAAATGGACTGGACCAAGAAATGGATAACGGCTTTGGTGATTGAGCAGAGGTAAAATAAGATAATATTCATCCAGCTCTGCAACTAACTGAAGTCACCACCAGGGAAAAAGCAGTGACCTATATCTTCAGGACAGCCTGTGTTGGGGCTGTTGGGCACAAAATCTCTGTAAAGCAGACCATTAATGCAGTACTAGTATCTACAACTACAAGTAACAGATTTGCCACATACACCCCCAGCTGAGATTATGAAAGAGGAAGCATTGTGTGATGGACTTGCTGCTACTAGCTCCACTCTGGCTGAACTGGAACAATTACAGAAGTCACAGGACTGATATGGAGCCTTGCCTGCTGTTACAAGAATGACAAATGGGAATGTATTCACATGAAAATTACTATGCTAAAGGTATCACTTGGTTGTCTTTTTTCTCCTTTTTCACTCACAAACAGCTCAGTAATAACTTTTAACATTCAAATGGGATAGGCACTCTGGGCAGGTCTCAAGCCTGTGGTGTTTCTTTTTAATACTTAAACTATTAATATTGGTTAAACTGTTCACTTATTCATCTTAGTCCTCTGGCTAACACTGCTATTTTCTGTTTACTTTTATGGGAGCAAATGTTTTTCATTTAAACATCTTGTGCTGCTTCTATACTTCCACTGTCATCACTTCCTGGTTCCCAGCCCCTAACCCAAGGTGGAGGTATCGTTCTCTCATCCATGGCTAACGGCCACTTAGGAGCTAAGTCGGATCATCAGAATGATCAGGAGTGGCATATAGCAACAAGGACAGAACCAAATGACCTTGGTGTATATGAACAATATGTGGATTTAGATATCAATGCCTAGCTAAATAGAATGAACTCCAGCACTCAGGATGGTAATATGGACGTACATGCATCATATTTAGGTATGTGCAGTAAGTTCAAAGAAAAACTCTTGAAATTTAAAGCCTTAGTATTGGACAACTGGTTTCTTAAAGAATGTTTTGCATGCAAACATATTCCCAAAGGCCTAAGACTAAAGAAGTTTCCGAGCAATGTCGTTGATGGTTCAAAATTCTTTAATGAAATTGTGAACATTCTTAATGAGTCTGGACTGGCTTTAATGCGTGCTATTGTTATCAGTAAGAAGAAGACTATGGAGGTTTTGCATGATGAAATATTGGATCTCAATAAGAAAATTCAGGATGATTTGTTATTTTCTGTTTGTGAGCATAAATATAAATATTTAGCCATCTTTAAGGATGCGGATAATACTGTGGGCAAAATTAGAAAAAGAAAATTGTCTAAACTAGAGCGTGATAATAGAGAGTATAGGGAGGGGAAGGCTTGTTCTTTGGGTTTGATCAGAAGGAAAGATGGTGTTATTTATAATTGCATCAATTCTAAGAATGATACTGAGGTGGATTATATTTACCACCAAATAATGTTTCTACAGATATTGACAGAAATGGAGGGGGGTTCCTTTAGAGAATGTGCCCTTGATGAGATCCTCGAGAATTCAGAACCTTCTTTCCCATCTTACCTATGCTCAGGTAACAGGGAGACACCAATCTGAGCAAATTTATCAATCCCAGCCCCAGAGGGGACAGGGAGGTAGGAAGAGGAATTATTAACTGGATTTATGGAGTCTTATGATGATATTAATGAGCACTTAGCATTGAACAATCATGTTATTCACAAGGAAAGGTGCATTATTACACTTGATAATTTCCAAATGTTCCGTTTTTGTGGAATTGACATTAATGTAACTCATTTTAGCTTATATCAAAAAGGATTTACATTTATTCCTGACAAAAAGTGTAATATGGCTGATACCTTACTGATCATTGAAATGTTTATCAGAAAATGTAATCTGAATGTTATTTTTAATGACGTACCGAGTAAGGCAGCGATGGATGCATTAAATAAGAAAAATGTATTCAATCCTGCCCTCCATCCAGACCTAAGCAATTTTAAAACCCTAGTTGAGTAACGCAATTAGATATTTTTTCAAATCAAAGATGATTTCAGAGTAATTTAACGAGAGAAGAAAAAATATTTTGTGGTATCTGAGTAAAAACAATGAAATTAGAATTATGAAACCAGACAAAGGGGGTAGGGTAATTATTATGGAACAATGGAACTACTCAGCTAAAATGCTGGAGATTTTGAATTTTGTAGGGCGATATTCCCACGTTTCACATAATGAAGTATATATATGTGTGTGTGTGTGTATATATATATATATATATATATATATATATATATATATATATATATATATATATATATTTATATATATATATGTATATATATATGTATATATATATATATATATATATAGATATATATATATATAGCATGCAAAAACTAGATATGATTTTAGAGGATAATTTATTACAGGGAGCAATTAGCAAATAATTGTTTGACTTTTTAATGGTTCCCAATCCTTATATCCCTGGGACATTTGGAATCCCCAAAATACATAAGGACCCTCTTAACCCCCCCCCCCCCTTTGAGACCTGTGGTAACATCAGCTGGCTCTAAAATCTAGCCTTTGGCAATTGTTGTGGATAGAAAACTAAAGCCATTTTATGGGTTGCACCAACACATTTTAATTGATTCATGGAACGTTTGGTCCAAGATGGGGAAGTTAGAATGTAATTCCTATTTCTATTTTCTGACAATATATGTTATTTTACATTGCAAAGGACTGGAGTGGCTTGAGGAGATGTTGGTGGAGTCTAAATATTTGTCCCAGAATGATCTTAGGTTAATAGTGGAAAGTATGAACTGATTTTGAAAAATAATTTTATTTACTTCCAAGGTGAATATTATTGACAGCTGGATTGAATGGCTTTGGGCGCATCATGTGCACCGACTTTTGCAACATATTTCTACTTTATTGGGAACAACATTTTATTTTCAATTCTGGTTATTTTGAACACATAAGAGCATACTATCATTTTTTTAGATGACATCCTTATTGTATGGCAGTGCCCCATGGATATTATTTGTTCTTCTGTATTTACGTATGAAGTGGGGATTAATGAGACACATTTTTTAGATGTGAATATTTTAAAGGACTTTAATAACAGGAGATATGTTTCCAAATTATATAGGAAAAAAATATTTTTATAATTCCTCTTTGCATTTCAAGAGTAACCATTCCTTTGCTCAAAAGAGAAACATTGTGAGAAGGCAGATGGTGTGAGAAGCACATATGACCTCATCACAGGATGATTTAATGATGGAGCTAAATTATATTGTGGGATTATTCCAAGACAGAGGGTACCATGACACGTTCACTAATTCACTTAAAGAAGAAGTTATGATGGGGTGGGGGAAGAAATATCTCCCCTTAATGAGCACTTCAGATACAGCTGTTATTAGTGATATTCTTCATGGAGGGAGGACGAATTTGGAAGTGAGTGACATGGTACCTTATTTGGTGGTTACATATAATCAGGACACTAGCAATGTCCAGAATATTATTACAAAATATTGGAAACTTTTTACTAGTACCCCAAACAAGTTAAATGTGTTAACCAGACCACTAAAGTTTGGTTTCAAAAGAAATCTTAATTTGAAGAATATTTTTGAAACTAGGTCATCAAGCCCCTACTTTTCCCTCCAGGATGGGACCAGAACAGGGACTTTTATAGGTTCATAGGTTCATACTAGGCTATCTGTCCTAGGGCATTTATAAGCCTAGCCAGAGTTGTGTGGCTTTCACCACCCCTTAGGTTGAAGAATACTATACCCATTAGTTTGCCATGCCTCTGTCCAGCAGTGATACAGAGATGATCCCTGGGGTAAACCTACGAGCTCCCATCCACTGGTCAAGATTCCTCTTGAACAGAGCCAGCGAGGTGCTCTGTCTCACATGGACTGGGATTCTGTTCCACAGCATAGGGAGTCTCTGGGTGATGAATCTGTCCCTCCAGCACGTCCTATTTATATCCGTGTTGAGGTTTAATTCTCTTGCTCTTGTGGCTCTGGTGGATTTGGATTTTTTGAGGTGGAGCATGTCCATTAATTCCGGGTTGGACATGGCTTTGTAGGTCAGGCACAGGTCACCTCTGAGCAGACGGTATGCGACTGAATAGAGCTGGAGTTTCTTCAGTCGGGCAGCATATGGCATATTTTTGAGCCCCTTTATCCTTTTGGTGAGGAACTTTTGGGGTCTTTCTAATTGCTGCAGGTGTCGGGTAAGATACATTCTGAATGGGGCATTATACTCAATCATTGGTCTGATAAGTGAAGAGTACAGGGGAACAATGACCTCCCTTTATCTGGATGTGAATCCCTTCATAATCAGGTGGGCAATGTAGAAGGTCCTCCTAACCACTTTGGCAATGTGAGTGTCAAAAGAAAGGTTACTGTCAACTTGGGTCCCCAGGTCCCTGATAACTTCTTCTGTGCTTAATTGATTACCACCTGTGTGGTAACTTGGGGTTACCTTGTTTTTACCAAAGGGTATGACTATACATTTTTTGGCATTTAGCTTAAGGCCATGGCTCTGGCACCAGTTATCCATTTCTATGAGACCTCTCTGAAGGATATCTGTGTCTGATGGATTTTCAACTATGGCGCCCAGTTTGCAGTCATCTGCAAACTTTGTCAGCCACAATCCTCCTATGTTTGCCTGCACTTCTGAAAAGTAGATGCCGAACAAGAGGGGGCCCAGGACTGAGCCCTGTGGGACACCGCTTGTGACTGGCTTGGAGTCTGACATGGCACCAGCAACTCTAACCCTGTGGGTTCTGTCCTTGAGCCAGTTTGCAACCCATCTTGTGACATATGGGTTTACATTTAAGCTGGTGAGCTTTTCTCTGATACCTGAGTGGGGTATTGTGTCGAAAGCTTTTGCAACGTCAAGGTAGGCTGTGTGAACTGCCTTACCCTCATCAATGGCCTTGGTGACTGTTTCAAAAAAGTCGACCAAGTTCAAGAGGCATGATCTGCCCTTGACAAAACCGAATTGGGTAGGATCCAATGTCTCTAGGTCCCCTATGTCTTTATTTATGAGTTCCATTATGATCCTCTCCATAGCTTTGCAGACCAGGCTTGTTAAGCTTATGGGGTGGTAATTACCAGGGTCTGTAGAAGCACCGCCTTTGTGGAGTAGGACCACAGTTGCCGTACGCCACTCTTTGGGTACGTATCCTGTGGTAAGGCTAAGATTAAACAGCAGCCTTATGTGTGGGTTTAGTTCCTCATTGAGTTCATGTAGCACACAGCCGGGGACACCATTCGGTCCCATTGATGCTGTGTTTTTAGCTTTAGAGAGAGCAGCTCTCACCTGGGCATTTGAGATGATTGGGAGGCTACACTCTGCTGGGATAGATATTTCTCCTTTTGGGGGGGAGGGAGGGGAGAAATTTTCACTGAACCTGTCTGCCAGTATGTTTGCAATGTCTGTGGGTTCATTGATTTTTGTATCATTTTGGACTAATTCTGAGCATATCTGGGAGTTTCCACCCAGATTTCTAACATAGCTAAAGAAGGCCTTATGATTGTCTTTTGAGTCCTTGGCGATTTTTCTCTCAAAGTTGGCCTTGGATGATTTTATGAGTGATCATAGTATTTTACTAGTATTGATCAGAGATGTCTTCCCTTTTAGGGATTTTGCTCTATCTTGTAGTAGCTTTCTCCTCTTGTTGTAAAGTTTATTTATGGCTGGGGTCCACCAGATCGGATGCTTGCCTTTGGTGGAAAGGGTCTTGATTTTATTTGGGATTGCTTGATCCATGCAATCCTGGAGGTGCTCGTAGAAAGCATTTGTAAGGGATTCAGCAGCATGGGTTGTGGTTTACAATGGCTCAGGGGCCTTGAAGGATACCACACCAGTCTTAAGAAGTGTGAAGTTGGCTTTTGAGAAGTTCTTCACTGTGGTCTTTTTTGTTGGGGGTGGGGGCGGGATGTGGATCTCCAGTGAGATTAGTTTATGGTCTGATCTCACCAATGAGGGATATACTTCCGGTGTGGAGCATTTTGTCCCCATGTTTGTGATGATCAGGTCTAGTATATTTTCACCTCTTGTGGGAATGGTGACAAGTTGTTCCATAGCATTTGAGTTTATGAACTCCAGGAACCTTTGGGCTAGGGTACTGGGGCTTGAGTAATATTCCCAGTCTATGTTTGGGTAGTTGAAGTCACCCAATATGATGGTGTTTGGGGAGACATTTATACTCTCCAGTGTCTTCAGGAAGGCTGTGTGTGGTTCCTGAGTTTGAGAGGGTGGCCTGTAACATGCTACAAACTGTAGAGCAGTTTTGCCTATGGTTAATTGCACCTGAATGGTCTCTGATGCTTCGTGAGTTGCCACCAGCCTGGAGGTGTGGGTATCCTTGATGAATATGGATACACCCCCTCCTTTCGTGGTACGGTCCGGGTTTTGGGGCCGGAATGCATGATATGAGGTAAAACCTGATAGTGCCGGGGTGCTCTCAGGAGCCTTGAACCAGGTTTCAGTCACAGCACAGACATCGATGTTCTCCATACTGAGGAGGACTTCGAGGGCATGCATCTTGAGATTTAGACTTCTGGCATTGAGCAGCATTACCCTTAGTTTTTTCCATTATTGTTTTCTAAGGCAGTGGGTTTAGAATTTGAGCCTTGTCTAAAAAAGGCACTATGGGGGTGGCAAGAGCCTTTGCCAATATCCGGAAACCCAGGGGTGACAGGTGCAAGCCGTCCCTTGCGAAGCAGTGTGGCTTGTCAAGCATGTCATTCCAGGCAGACAGACATTGGATCTCCTTAGAATGACACCAGAAATTAAGCCAATTATTAAAACTGATAATTTTTAAGTCTGGGATGTGCCCCACAGTACCCATTTACAGCTAATATTACCAAAATTAATTTACCTAACTGAAAAATTAAATTTTGTGCAACAGGATATTTCAATTGTTTTTCTAAAGGGGTAGTTTACCTAGCTTACTGTATATCCTGTTTTGCATTTTATGTAGGGAAGACTGAATGTAATTTGAAACAAAGAATTTATGAACATATGTATGAAATCAACAAAAATAAAGAGACCAACACTCTGTTTAGACATTCCATCAAGTGTAAAAATGCAAATTTTAGGTTTTAGGTTCTGGAGATGGTTAGACCCCAGCAAAGGGGTGGTGATGGAGAGACCAGATTGGAATTCCAGGAACTTATATGGAAAATGCGTTTGGATGCTTGTATATCCCAGACTAAATGATCATTATTCACTGGCTCACATTTTAAAATTGAGGGCATCCAAGTATTAAGGGGATACATTTTAATATTGCAATATTTAATATTCATATGCATTTGAGTGTATTAAGAATGTTTGTATTACATATCTGTGCAGTATGGTTTTGAAGTAGTAATGTTAATGTATTGTCTTTGGTGATTGGCTAAATGCTGTGCTTTGAACCAATGACTGTATGGTAACAGGTATTTAAATGCGCTGGGTACTAATGACTTTGATTCTAATGAAGTTTCCAGGATAGGAAAAGAAAGCACTAAATCTGTATCACATATGTTATTAAACAATGATTTTATCTACTTTGTTGGGGTATCCTTTATTGGCACCATTCTGTTGTCAGTTATTCATGTTTTTGGTTCTTTGGCTTTGTAATTTACTTCAGCGTACCACAGTTTATTTGTGTAATTTCTATCTTTCAATGCTTTCACATATAGATTGTTCACCTATTTCAAAGGTGCAGCCTACACCAGTTAGAAGGGTATACCTACTAGTGATATCTGTTATACCCAATGCTATTCAATCAACACAGAGATTCCTTCAACAAGATGTAGTTGGTCTGGGGGCATACAGGGATGGTCTGAAATGTCAGGGAATTATCATCTCCTATAAAACAACAGACAGGCATACAACTTCGGTTTGGCTTGTAAGTCAATCTGATATTTATTTTAGAAATTAAACTGGAATCTAAATGCTCTGAGCTTTTCTATAGGGGATGAAGGGGTTAGTTATTTTAATTTTATGACCTCAGCACAGAAAGATGTCTCCATTTTAGTTCATAGAAGACTAGATTAGTCCCTAATGTCTTCTTTAATAGGTTCTGGGGGTAGATAGATTGTTGCAAAGATAAGAACAGTCAAAGGGCAAATTATTCTAAGATGGTTCAATGGTCCCAATGAAGACAACTTTCAGGCTCTGAGTCAGTTCTTTGCACAGCAGTTGGATGGGGGGGGGGCTCTAATGCATATAGTTGTTATTGGGGGAATTTTAATATGCCAGTAGACCTCGGACTGAACTAGTTATTGCAGCGGCATTTTAGAATGAATAAGACCTCCAAATGCTTTCAGAATTATCTAAAGAACTTAGAATTAATGCATGTGTGGAGCATCCTGCATCCACTAGAGAAAGAAAAGGCCTTGAAATTAGTGAATTATGGTGAACCCTGTACCCACTAGAGAAAGAAAAGAACCTGCAATTAGTGAATTATGGGGAACCCTGTACCCACTAGAGAAAGAAAAGAACCTGCAATTAGTGTATTATGGGGAACCTGCACCTGCGAGAGAAAGAATTTATTTATACTGAGCATGAAACAGGCAAAGTATCTTGGCTAAATTATGTACTGGTTAGCTTCCACATACTAAAGGAAGTTTGTGCACAACAGCACGGCACATCTGACCTGCCAGCTAATAATTGTTATTTAGCCTTAGAGCATTAGTGCAGGGAATAGCATGAGTAAGTGAAGATTTGATACACCAGTGCTACAATCACTATGGTAAAGAGCAGAGCTTGAGCAACTTACCCAGATTTAATAGGAGGGAGAAGTATGAGGTGGAAAGGACATCTTCAATGTCTGAGAGGATTATAAGGATGTAATGAGAATGTGGTCACTAGGGCTTAGAAAGAGACAGAGGACTCTACAGTCAGGCAGGGTAAAACAACTAGAGGCAAAGGTTAGATGGTTGGAACTGCAATATAAGAGTGAATGAAAGGTTTAGACTTGGTTCAGTGGCCAGATTAGGCAATTTAGGAAGGAATGCCTGGCTGTACCATTTAATCATTTCAGTCTTAAATGGGAAAGATAGCAACTTTATCAATGGCAAAGGATATTAGGTCTCCTAAACTCTTAGACAAATAGGTTGGGTGAAAGAAGAAAGCTGTCTATTACTTCTATTAAGGATAAAAATGGAATAGTACGCCTAAATATACAACTGTATTAAAATGCATGTCATCCAGCTCTATAGAATGAGGTGACAATGGGGTCCTGTGGGTGAATAATTCCTCTGATACTATTCCTAAGGCTTTAGATCTTCATAAGCAATACCTTCTTGCACCAGATAACTTTGACATAGTTTTAAGCAAGAAAATGTCAAGAGTTAAGTCAGCTTATCACACTAGAAGAGGTAAAAGACTGTATACAAGTCCTTCCTAGCAGGAAGGGACCTGGGCTGGATTGCCTGCTAGCGGAATTCTACAAATGTTTTAAGGAAATGTTTCCTAAACCTAATGTGATGTAATTCAGGCTTATGGATTAACATGATTATTTCTCAACCATTTAAAGTTATTGTGTTGGGAAGGCCTATCCTTGGTGACCACCCAGAGTTTTAAACACACCTACTGTGTTAGGGGGAAGATGAGGGTACCCAAAGTCACTTTTTATTTTAGCAATAGAATCATTGACATGTTTCTGAGACAGAATTACTCCCAGTAGTGTATTGAAATTACCTTCAAGGAATGTATATCTTCATCTGGGTTTGCTGACTATGGGGTCCTGTAGGTGAATAAAACATTGGATACTATTCCCAAGACTCTAGCTCTTCTTAAGCAATTTAATTTTGAGAAGTTTCAGGTCAGAGGGTAAATCTGAAGAAGGCAATCTTATCCACTTTGAATAAAGAAGTCTGAAAAAAACTATAGAGGTGGGAAGAATCACTAGTTTCTATTACCTGTTCAGTGAGATATAGGAGTATTCACCTACATTATGATTTAGGGAAATAAGCAGCAGTTAGCATTGCAGCCTCACAGCAAGAGGTTCTCTGGTTCAATTCTTGGCTGAGGTGCCTTCTGTGCAGAGTCTGCATGTCCTCCCTGTGGTCGCATGGGTTGCCTCCGGGTGCTCCGGTTTTCTCCCACATCCCAAAGACATGCAGTAGGTGGATTGAACACTTTAAATTGGCCCTAGGTGTGAGTGTGTGAGTGTGTGTGCCTTCTGTGGAAGGTTGGGCGCCGGGCTGGCAACTCGACACCGTAAAACTCCACTGCCAATCATGAGTGGACAGGTGATCCACTGTGGTGACCCCTAACCGGGAAAAGCCAAAAGAAGAAGAAGAAGTGGAGATGAGCATGATTCTATTCAGGGAAGTAAGGAGGGTATCAATACAGAAATGGAATGACATTAGATTGCCTTTTTTGTCTAAGATAGATACAGCTGATATGTGTTACCTGAAAAAAATGTATATTTTTGATAAGGCACTAACTAACCAAAATTATCATACTCTCCTTACCTGGCTGAGTTGTAAATGTGAGTTCCGTCTGTCATGTGGAATGCTCAGGACCCTAAGATTTCAAGGAAGATGTTATTCATTTCCATCAGAAAAGAGAGGGCTGGGGTTACTGGACTTTCTCTACTATTTTAAGGCTGTGCAACTAACTGCATTTATGTGTGGAAATACCCTCTCCAGATATATATCTTTCCTAAATTTGAAGTAAACAGTCATATGAAGAAACCCAGCCACTTCTAAAATTTTACAAAGAACAAAGGTTCCCAACAGGATCAATTGCTTAATGGCATGGTGTTTTTTTCCAGGTTTTGGAATCTATGAGGAATGGAGAAAAAGATGTGGACAGAGCAAAGAAGCATCAATCCCTACATGATGTGTTTATGGCTGTGGGAAAGAATAGGGCTTTCACTCTCCCCTCATTAACTCCCATGTTATTTACTGGGACTCATGGTTAACAAAGGGTTTCTTATTTTGGAGTGACAAATTAGCTGATGCACAAGGATTTTTCCTGTCCTTCCAACAATGAATTAATAGGAAGCCCAACAATGATCTTAAGCTGTGGCAATGCCTGCAGTTATGCTCACTATCCATCAGTACATGAAATGAGTGCACAGGTAGCATATCAGGAGGAATTCTGCAATACTTAATAAAATTTTGCAAAGAGCAAAGGCTCTTGAGGGTCAATTGCCTATTGGTATGGGGTTCTTATAGCAAAATCTAATTCAGTTTTTATTCCTTTGAAAGCTAAATGTGAGGACATGGTAATTCGTAAGTTATCTGAGGTGCAGTGGGATAAAATTCAAACATCATGAGTAATATTTCTGTCTGGACTCAGTTTTATGTTTTATCTAATTTAAAATGATACAACTGACTTTGCAGATGCAGAGGAAGGGGAGAGAGAAGCACACTGTTGAAGATGTGCATCTGCTACTGATGATTACCTATTTTTGCTTTAGATATTCCAAGTATCTTCTAGAGTATGGTTAAGGGTAGTGCTCAGTGGTTAAGTGGGCATTGGCCAAAAACCTACCCCTTAACCAAAATGGGCATTTGGTTAGTAGAACCTAGGGACCACAAATTTCACTTAAGCAAATAAGAATGGTTATGATTGAGACTTGTTGTGCTGGTTTTTATGGCTATTGACTTTATGTTCTGGAGGATAGGACCAATGGGCACAAAGACATTCCTGTTTGTTTATGAAAAGAAACTTTGAAACATTTGTAAGGACAGTGTGCATGCAACATTATTTAAAACTATTACAATGGGCAGGATTCACGATGGCTTGCACGGAGTCTAAGAGTTGTGTAAGACTCCATGCAGCCATCGTGATCCAGGAACAGCCCGAAATCCCGTGTAAGAGACCAGCTAAAATGACTCTTACATGGGCAGGGCGTGGATATGCTAATTACCTCACTTGCAGCCGAAAGGCATGCAAATGAGGTAGATTAGCGATCCACGAAGCTGAAACCAGCCCGTGTAAGAGTCGTGTTAGGTGTAGAAATGTACTCAGTTGACAACTGAGTACGTTACTGCAAATAACACAATGGAGCCATGACAGCTCCAAATAAAGTGTGCATATGTTGCAGGCAGCATGCCAATGGCCAAATATGTGGTCATTGTCACGGTAACCCGATGCAAACATGAAATAAAATAATTTTTTTCGGTGATCAGCGATGTTTAAACGCAGCACAGCCCCGCGCAAACGGGCTGCGCTAAATAAGACATAAAAATAAAGGGTTGAAACCCACAAATGTGGGTTTTATGTAATGCATGGATTTGCAATGCAGGGACTAGCAGACCAAAAACAACATGGCCACTGTCTAGTGGTTGCTAAGGGGGGAAGCTGAGTGTAAGACATGTAACTAAGCGTTATTAGGCAATCCTATGTAAATGAGTGGTAGGATAGTGAATCACACTGTCACATAGCAAATGAGCACATTCCGTGTAGTGTAAGAGTTAGATAAGGGGGAGTAACAGAGTAGGAGATAGGTGACATCACAGAGGGGGATGTCAGGAAGAAATCAAGCTCATTGGAGCAAAGTGGTATGTGAAAGACGTCAATCACACAGCATAAAAAGAGGAGTGTCAACAGATAAGCATGGGAAAGTCAAGAAATGGAAGGTGTACACTGCGGCCAACACCAAAGTTTCTTGCTGTGTGTGCATGTGCACTTGTGTGTGCTGGGAGGCGTGAGTAAGACAGAGTGCGAGCGTGTAAGACAGAGTAAGCATGTAGGAGCTTGTGTAAAGATCTATTAACCTGTTTGCGCTGGTGTGCACGCGTTTTAACCCGAATAAGCAGATTCTAGTCCGTGTAAGCATGTGTGCGTGCATGGTAGCCACTGTGAGCGTGTTTTCGCTGGTATGCACGCTGCTCCCCCCTGAGGAAACAGAGAGGAAAAAGGAAGCAGAAGAAGTAGTAGGAAGCTAACAGGGAATACTGGTAGAGCTAGTAGGTGAAAACAATTAAAAGCAGGCAATTACACAGGCAGAATACTAGCCCAGCCCAGCACTTAAAACACTGCAAACAGCATTGCAGTATGTTTCTCTCAAGAGACACTGCAAGACAGGAGTAAGCTAAAAGTGAAAACTGAAAAAGCTGCACTCAGACCAAACATGCTAGGGGCTGCCATAGCTGTTATAAGGAGACATAGGAGACTTGCTGAGGGTGGTGACAATGCAAATGCTGCCAGACAACCCACAGTGAGGAGACGGAGAAGAGTGTACAGGCCCAGGGTCACCTACCAGGGGTTACATGAGCTGGAGATAGTGGAGCGCTATAGAGTGGGCAGATACCTCCTGCAGCAAATTGTTGAGCTGTGCAGGCCACACCTCACACACAGAACCAACAGAGGGGAACCCATACCAGTAGAAACCAAGCTATGTGTTGGCCTAAGAATACTAGCAACAGGTACCTTCCAGAGACCAACTGGTGATATGATGGGGATATCACCGGCATCAGCCTCCATGGTACTGCACCAGTTCCTGGATGCCATGTCAGCACATGTCGGTGAGCATGTATATTTCCCCAATTCCCATGAGGTATTGGCCAGCAATATGCGTCTCTTCCATCAAATAGCAGAATACCCTGAGGTAGTGGGTGCAATAGACTGCACGCACATACGCATCAAAGCACCAGCCGGTGAGTGGGGTAGGGCCTACATTAACCACAATGGCTTCCTCTCCATCAACTGCCAGGTCGTGTGTGATGCCCAGGGCATAATAATGAATGTGTGTGCTGGCTGCCCTGGGAGCTGCTATGATTCTCATATCTGGCATTTGACGCAGCTGTACCAGACATTTGCCAGTGGGGACATCCCACATGGTCACCTAGTGGGGGATGCAGGATATGCACTGGAGCCGTGGCTGATGACACCCATCAGAAATGCACACACACCTGAACAAGAACGCCATAATGAGGCACACGCACAAACACGTAATGTAATAGAGCATGTGTTTGGGCTGCTCAAGTCACGGTTCCGGTGCCTGGACACATCTGGTGGAGCCTTGCAGTACTCACCAACTACATGTACCCAAATTGTCATGGTATGTGCTATGCTACATAATATGATTCTGCAAAAACAGCTGCAGCAGGACCAGCATAGGGCCGGGACAAACAGCCCCCCACTATTGCCAAGGCCATCACAGGCAGAGCATGACTCGGAGGAGGAACTACCTGAGCCTGCCCCAGTAGGCAGAAGGAGGCATGCCCAGTATGCCCTGGCCTTGGCAAAGAGGCAACGCATAGCACATACACTGGCTCAGTAGGAAACCTGGGAATGATACCCCTCTCTGACTCACTCATATAGTAACAGGGATGCCTAACATGACACAACCTGCTCCCAAACATGTACAGGGAGTGTAGTATGTGCATCCGACAGAGGCAGCCCTGCAGCACCACCTGAGTCATGATTGCCATTTGTTAAGCAATGTAACACCATCTAGTATATGCAAACATGAAGACCCTGCCTAACATCTCACCCTCACCAAGCATGATGCCATACTATGAAGACAACAAGATCAAGTACAATAATTGGTTGAAGTATTGCTGTTAGCAAGGGGGAACAAATGGCTGAAGCCTGGGCTGACATGCTGAGCAAAACATGATACCCCACCTGCTAGGGGTGGCATGCACCCAGCACACCTGGCTGTGTGGATACTGGCAAAGGCTGTTGTCACCCCCACTGTGCCTTGAAGTCTAACCTGCAAGGTGCATGCAGACCAAACCCACCACAGCATGGAGAATGGTAATATCTGTTCTGTAACAGAAACCTGGGTCAAGGCCCAGAAGAGCACCATAATACTACCATGTTATGCCTCATACCATGCTCTACAGCTCCAAAACATGGAACACATTACAATAGGAGTGTGGCTATCAGTAATCGTCAAGGATAACCACACCCGCAGGTTGGTACCACAGCAAGAAGCAGCATGGGCTATCCACGGGCAAGTAACAGTGGCTCAAACTGTGTCCCTGTTTGCAGCCTGCTACAGACCAAACTCACAAACCCAGGAACCCCAGCCAGCCTTCCTGAAGACACTGCAGAGTATGAATGTCTCAACAAATACCAAACAAGGCACACACAAAGTATGACATAGGTGGCAATCCATTATGTATGGAAGAAGTATCAGGGACCTAGGGACACAAGTGGATGGTAACCTGTCATGTGACACTCACATTGCCAAGGTGGCCAGGAAGACCTGGTATATTGCCCACCTTAATATGAAAGGATGCACATGTAGATCAAGAGAGGTCCCTGTGCCCCCATACTCTTCCCTTATCAGGGCCATACGTGACAGCAATGCCCCAGTTCGGATGTACCTTACCTTACACCTGCAGCAGTTAGAAAGACCTCAAATGTACCTCACCAACAGGATAAAGGGTCCAAACATTTGCCTTCTGCAGCCTGGCTGAAGAAACCACAGCCCAATTCACAAGCATACTGCCCAGTCAGAGGCGATGTATGCCTGATGTACAAGGCCATGTCCAATCCAGAATGAATGGACATGCTCCACTGCAGAAACCCCAAATCCAGCAGAGACACCACAGTGAGATATCTGAACCTCCACACATAGATAAATAGGATGTGCTGGAGGGACAGATCCATAACCCAGAGGCCCCTTACACTCTGGAACAGAATCCCAGTCCATGATAGGCTGAGCTCCACACTCATACTCAACAAGAAAAATCTGGTGAAGTGCATGGGAGATAGTAGTTGTACACTGAGGGCCATCCCTGTGTCACATCTAGTAAAGTAAACCCTACATGGGCATAATATGCACATTGCAAGGGATGTCGAAACTCACACACAGTCTGTCCATGCTCAAACAATGCCAGGGCAGATAGCCTAGTAGGAACCTATGAACCTATGACGATACAATTTGTGCAGGACACAAAGGATTATCACACAGCTGTCCTACCTGATGGTAGGAACCATGGTGATAATCCACAGATATGCTCTGCAGTACTCTAATATCACAAACAATACACCAAACCCACACACATTGCCAACATCCTACCTAACAGATTCTTTGCAAACTCCCCACCAGCACCTAACTGCCAAATGTCTATCCCAGCAAAGTGCTGCCCCCCTGACATTGCAGTTGCTGAGGTAACAGCCAGCATCTACAAAGCACACTACACGGCATCAATGGTACCAGATGGTGTCCTGGGCTGTGTCCAACAAGTACTGTAAGAAGAATGGAACACCAAATAGCACTACTGCGCACTATCAGTCTTACCACAGGATATGTACCCAAAGAGCAGTGTACAGCAACAGTGGTCCCTCACCATAAAGGTGGTGCCTGAATGGATACTGCAAACTATCACCCCTCAGCCTTGACTATCTAGGTTGGCAAAGTAATGGAGAGGATGATCATGGATCCCAGGAATAACGAGATTGGGTACCTACAGACATTGGACCCTACCCAGTGTGGCTGTCATAGGGCAGATCCTGCCCCTTACACATGTCTGACTCATGTGAAACGCACACCAAGGCCATTGATGTGGGGAATGTGGATCACACAGCCTATCTGGACCTTGCTAAACCCTTCCATACAATATCCTAGTTGGTCAGTACAGATAAGCTCACCAACCTAACTGTAAACCCCTATCCAAGTAGATGGGTTGCAAACCAGCTCAAGGACAGAACTGACCTGGTCAGACATGCTGCAGCCATGGCAGACTGCAAACCAGGTACAACTGGCATCCCACAAGGCATGGTCCTGGGACCTCTCTTGTATGCTATATATGTCACATAGGTACAAGCCAACATGGAAGGACTCTGTCTGAACAGGTTCGCAGAGGACTACAAACTGCCCACCATATCGGACCCTCCAGCTGACACAAACAACCTACAAAAGGCACACATAGAAACAGACAAGTGGTGCCACAGCCATGTCAACAAGCTAAATGCAGAATAGTGTATAGTCATCCCCTGTGGAAACACAGTACATGTCCAGAAATTACCACATAGGTGTTAACCCAGTAAGTACATCAGGAGCAATAAGAGACCTGGGGACACAAGGTGATAGATATCCTGCATGTGATAACCATGTGTCTGTAGTGGTTACAGAAACATACCATATACCCACCTAATCATGAAGGCAAGCACAGCTAGGTCAGGGTAGGTCAATGTGCCTCTCCAGTCATCCATCACAATTGTGTATAATTGCCCTTCAGGGATGTACCTTAGCAGACACCTGCATCAACTGGAAAGACCCCACAAATACCCCACTAGGAGGATCACAGAGCTGTAACAGATGCCATGTGTCACCTGATTAAACAAACTGCAGCTCCACACAGTGCCATACCGCCTGGCTGGAGGTGAACTGTGCCTGATGTATAAAGCCATGACCAAGCTGGTATCAATGGGCATTTGGCACCATATAAAATCTGAATGCTGGTGACCTATGCAACTGACAGGCTTGAACCCCAGAACAGACATAAACAGGACATGCTGTACTGATTGGTCCATAACCCAGAAGCTCACTCCACTCACGACTAAACTCCCAGTACAGGTTATCCAGGGAGTCCCTCATTGACTGTCATCCAGAGGAATCATGATGACTGGATGGGAGATGGTAGGTGTACCCTGGATATCACCTGTATGTCATGGGTAGACAGAGACACAGCACACTAACCTTGACATATGTCATGGCAAACACCAGTAAATGTGTGTTGAAGGACAAACACTCTCTGACTAGCATTACAAATGGACTAGGGCACATGGCCATTGTTTGTCACTGTCCACACAAGTTGTGGAATACATTAACAATGTCGGACAATCATGTACTATGCTGTCCATATCTGAACAAAATGCAACATGGTCATATCTGCACAACTGGCCCTCAACCAGTCTGGTGTGCTCACTATAAATATTACAAGCAGTGATAGGACTGAAACCAATGATACTGTCCACCACAGTGAAAGTACTGAACCAGTACACTATACGACAATACAACTGTTTGGTCAGTAGGAAAGGATGTTGACAACTGTATGCAAACTATCCCATGGTGACCCTGCAGGCACAGCATAATGCCTGTTAGGTTCAGACACAAAGCAGTTGGGCAGTAAGAACACAACTTGATGTCCAACACTCAACTGTACATGTGAAATATAGATGACGTCCACACACAAACACAAATGTGGTGGACCACAGATCACAACATAAGGAAAGTTCACACTGGGCATGCTCGCACACTTAGATAAATTAGACGTGTCAGTCAAGAAGCCATAGAAACTGTGAACTGGGCATGCTCACACACTTAGGCCATGTCACAGTTCAGCAGTTGCACACACATATCTGACATTTGTATGTGTTAACACAGGAACCTCCCACAATACAGAAATCTGCCCAGTGCACACAATGAAATTACAACAGAGACATAAGTAAAGTATTGGATCCCACTCATATGCAAACATCTTCCACAGTACACAAGTTGTTCATAGAGACAGGGAAAGCTATGGCAGTAAAAACCCACAAACAATATATGAGCAACAGATACTTGCATCTGACAGGTAAACTATGGCCATAGAGTGCAATACTAGGCTGTTGTCCCTAGGGAATCCAGAAGGCTATCCACAGTGTATTTGGTGTCTGCCTCCGCAGTACAGTAGGCCACTGTGCCTCTGCAAAGTTAATGCATAGATATGCTCTTCCCTGTACTGATGGATAGTAACAGATGTACATACCTCTTCATACATAATGATGTCAGCACACTATACATATGTCAGGAGCACAAATGTTACCCAGTAATTTGAATAGCGTGCTCCGCTACTGCGTCTCTCACAAGTGTCATAACATAGTTAGGTAGGGGTTTGAATCCTGCAAGTGCTCAGTGTGTGTGTGAATGTGTGTGGGGGAATAGCGTGTGTGCAATTCCATGTGTAAGAGAAATGTTCCTTTTGGCAACTAGTACCACACAACACATGCTGCATATTCCACTGTCTAAACACTGATGATGTCAGCACCCTATAAGTACAGCAAGAGAAAGCAAACCTACCATTAATGCAAATAGTGCATTCTGCTACTGCATCTCTCACAAGTGTCATAACATAGTTAAGAAGGGGTTTGAATCCTGCAAGTGCTCAGTGTGTGTGGGGGAGTAGTGTGTGTGTGTGCAATTCCACGTGTAAAAGAAATGTCCCTTTGGGCAACTAGTACAATACATGCTGCATATTCCACTGTCTAAACACTGATGATGTCAGCACCCTATAAGTACAGCAGGAGAAAGCAAGCCTCCCAGTAATGCAAATAATGTGCTCTGCTACTGCGTCTCTCACAAGTGTCATAACATTGTTAGGTAGGGGTTTGAATTCTGCAAGTGCTCAGTGTGTCTGTGAATGTGTGTGGGGGATCAGTGTGTGTGCAATTTCACGTGTAAGAGAAATGTCCCTTTTGGCAACTAGTACAACACAACACATGCTGCATATTCCACTGTCTAAACACTGATGATGTCAGCACCCTATAAGTACAGCAGGAGAAAACAAATCTTCCAGTAATGCAAATAGCGTGCTCTGCTACTGCATCTCTCACAAGTGTCATAACATAGTTAGGTATGGGGTTTGAATCCTCGAAGTGCTGAATGTGTGTGTGTGGGAGTAGTGTGTGTGCAATTCCACGTGTAAGTAAAATGTCCCTTTTGGCAACTAGTACAACACAACACATGCTGCATATTCCACTGTTTAAACACTGATGATGTCAGCACCCTATAAGTACAGCAGGAGAAAGCAAGCCTCCCAGTAATGCGAATAGTGCGCTCTGCTACTGTGTCTCTCACAAGTGTCACAACATAATTAGGTAGGGGTTCGAATCCTGCAAGTGCTCAGTGTGCATGTGACTGTGTGGGGGGGAGTAGTGTGCAATTCTATGTGTAAGAGAAATGTCCCTTTTGGCAACTATTACTACACAACACATGCTGCATATTCCACTGTCTAAACACTGATGATGTCAGCACCCTATAAGTACAGCAGGAGGAAGAAAGCCTCCCAGTAATGCAAATAGCACACTCTGCTGCTGCGTCTCTCACAAGTGACATAACATAGTTAGGTAGGAGTTTGTATCCTACAAACACCATGTGTACAGTTTGTCCATGTGTGTGGGGTGTTGTTCCCAATATTGCATGACATACATTATATCAGTAATGTCAATGCAAACATGATGTATGTGTGTGCCACCTACACATATGTACCTGTGAACTTCAATAGTTCCCATGTGCGAAGCCTGCCTCATGTGAATACATGGAATATGCATTGAACAACTGTATGACTGTGGTGTTCTGTGCAGGGACTGCATGTGGTATGTGAATATACAGTGTGGGTTGTACATGGTGTCATCCCACCAGCCAGGGATACACGACTGGTCTGGAGCATATAGTCCACATGTTGGTGATGAACAGGTGCAGCATGTTGTCACCTCTTGTGGGATGGTAACAAGTTGTTCCATAGCAATGCAGCGAATGAATTCTAAGAACCCTTCAGACAGGGTCTTGCAGCTAGAGTAATGCTCACACTCTATGTTTGGGTAGTCGCAGTCCACCCATATAATGGTGTTTGTAGAGACCGTCATATTCCCAGTGTTGTCAGGAAGGCCAAGTGGGTTTCCTGGGTATGGGAGGGTGGTGTGTGCCAGGCTATGAACCTGAAGGCAGTCTAACCCACTGTTAGTTGCACATGGATAGGATCTGATGCTTTGTGCTGTGCCACCAACCTGGGGGTGTGTGTATCTGAGGTGCCTTTGGATACATCCCCCCTGTTCTGGTTTGGTGCATGTGTAGGGGACGACAAGCATGGTAGGAGGTATGACCTGGCAGTGATGGTGTGCACCTGGGAGCCTTGTACCAGGAGTCTGTTACTGCACGGATATTGCTGTAGCCCATGCTAAGGACAGTTTCCACTGCATGCATCTTGAGGTTTACACTGCTGCTGTTGAGTAGCATTACTATTAGTGTCCTATCCCATGTGATACCTGTGTACGTGGCTATGTAATGTCAACCTTGCATACAAAGGCACTATGTGTGTAGCAACAGCCTCTGCCAATATACAATGGCCCATGGGTGACAGGTGCAAGCTGTCCCAAGCAAAGAAATGTGTCTTGTCCAGCATGTAATCCCACACTGACAGGCATTGGATCCCCTTTGAATGTCACCGAAACATACGGAAATTGTAGAAACTGATCATCCTGTCTACATATTGTGGCAGCATTCTTGGTGAGGGTAAGATGCTACTCAAGGTCAGGGTCATACCAGCCTGTGCCACAAGCTCAGAGAGCTCCTCTATGTCCCCTAACATGTAGTCCAGGGAGGTGCGTCACAGGTCATACACACTGGCACAGACAATGACTGAGTCATATTTCTACATGTCTTGGAGTGACCTATAGGCTTGTGTTATGTGGTCGATAATAGTGCCCGACGGGCATCTCAGCATGACCTTCACTTTGTTCAGCCTGGTGATCAGGACCTCAGTGTACCTGATGATAGAGGTACCTCATACAACTGTAGCAGGTGTGTTGCCAAGCCGTATGGCCTGTGACTGTTTGGCACACAGGCTTTGTGAGCTATGTGTTGCACGTGCTCTACTCTGGCTTAACGTTTGCTTGTGTGTCTGCTTTGCAGGTGTCAGCTGCTCAGGCAGGATGCTATTCTGAGAGTCCAAGAATGTACCTGTGTGTTTCTGTGTTAGGATTGTGGTTGTGGCAAGTCTATGTGAGACTGGTACTGTATTCACTGTAGTATCCCACTCCACCTGACAGGGTATGCCAGTACTGAGTTAAGAGAGCTTAGCCCCCAGTTTGGCTATGTGGTTGCATCTCTCACATGTGTTGTAAGTGTATGGGAAGGGGAGAGGGTTGTCTGTGTACATGAGGCAGCTGTAACATTGCCACATGACTCACAGATTCACCAACTGGACCAGAGAGTAGATTGACAGGTGACCTTTGCACATGCTACCATAGCATTGTGAATCCCATACTAAGTAACGACACATAGGGCCAATGGGGAACAAGGTACTCAAGGTGAGTATGTGAGGGTGTAGTGCTCCTGATTTGTTAGTGCTGGCATATATGAATGCTGTCTTGAGCAAATGCGAGGTAAGTCATATGCAATGTGTTACAGGCAACCTACATGCAAACAGGTCAAACAGTGCTGTTCTGTCAAGTGAGACATGGACATCAGTACAGTAAGCAATACAGATGTCACTAGGGATCCACAGAGGCACTGTAAATCTGCACTGCAGGTGGAATCAGTGTTTCAGGAACATAACAAGCAAACATGTATACAAACAAAGCTACAGTCAGCAGGCCTGTATGTAGACTATGCTACAACAAACAAGGTGTACAACTTCCAGTAGGTAACAGTGCATATATGCAGGCACTATAAGTCTGTACCCAGACATTCACAGGTCAGACGGGCTGGGTCCAGCCCCCCCCCACAAGTGTATTGACCACGTACCTTCGTAATGTTGAATAACTGGCCTGATACCCAAGTGCTCATACCTGTAATAATACACATTTCAAATAACAGACACTAAGCCCTCACTCAGCAGTTTCAGACTTAGTATGATGTATGCTACCTGTCCTGGCACCACAGTATCCTTGACAAGTATGGAGACTCTCCCTCCTGTCATAGTTAGTTCTGTGTTTTGGTGCTGTCATGCATGGTATGAGGTGTGACCTTGTAGTGCTAGTGTGCTCTTGTGAGTCTTGAACCTGTTGTGTATTACTGCACATATATCAACATCCTCAAACATCCTCATTGCAGAGTCGAATGTGAACAGCATGCAACTCGCAGTTGACATGACCATCATTGAGTATCAATATGTGCATTTTCGTATCCCCTGTGCTACCTATGTAGGTGGCCATCTCTTGACAGCCTCTCCACCAGTATGCAAAGATGTGTAGACAGTACACTATGGTAATTACTATGGGTGTACAAAACAATACAATGACATTCATACTGTAACTGTATCAGGCATGCTGGTATATACCCACAATGATATCATTGCACTGTACTGTTATCAACATTATACTATTACAACACTTCTATGTAGTCATCCTGTGCATCAGCACCATGTTAACCTGTTCCTGCACTGATGTTACAGATTGCAGGAGGTGGCACAGTTTCATCATATGCACAGGGTGTGTACTTGTTATGCCTGAGTCTGCCACTGATACAACCAATTGACATGTCTGTGTGTGTGTGTTGGTGAGGGACAGCAGTACAAATGGGGCAATGTTGATGCAGTGTGTGCGTGTATGGGGTAGCCCTAGGTGTTATCAATTTGCATGTGTGTATGCATGCACACAGTCCCACCTCATGGCTGCCATATACAGGTGTTTGTGGACAGCCACAGACTGTACCTGCCAGGTCATACAGATCACTGTCTGTGGCCACGGACACGGCACCTGTGCCTGGCAGGGGTGCTATGGACCGTATCAGGTACTAAGCCAGAATGGGTACTGTCATCAGAAGCAGGTGGTTGGTGAGTGGAGACAGGTCCCTGTTGGGACTGTCCAGAGCCACGTGCAGGTGGTCTCCTGGGGCGGTCTGATGACAGCACAGACCCAGCATTGCTGGGGCTGCTGCTGGCACAATGTGAGCAGCCGCGGGCCTGTTGTCATCTGCAACGGCTGCCAGCTGCTGCTTTTGCTGGCATACGGCCACATCGACACCTCAACCATTCAACATTGCCCTGGCTCATGGACATGTAGTTGTGGAACAGATCTAATGTCCCCCCCCAACATCTGTCAATTACCTCGGTGAAGTTACGGATGGCAGCCGCAACATCACACATACTGTCACTCATAGCTGTGCGACATGTTCTCAGCTCCTTCAGACCCTGTCTGGTGTACTGTTCCATACATGACTGTGCCTACATTACAGCCCGAAACATAGCTGAGGTTGAAAGACCTCTGTGGGAACGTCTGATGGGGGCGGTATGCCCACGGATGCTCTCACGAGAACCCCTGGATGTCTGCCTGTGTGGTACCATGTCAGGACCCTGGCCATGGCTGCTGTGTGGGGATGCATGTGCCACCGATACCACATTACCCTGGTCAATGCCCACTGTATCCTGTCCATCACCTAGGGACATTGGTGACAAAGGATGTATTGGCAGGATGACTGTGCACATTGATGGGGTCGACAGCTGTGTACTGTCAATTGGCTTACCAATGACGGACCCTGGAACACCTACCTGTGCCATTACACAGGTATCATCATTATCACTATCCACAGCAGCTGATTCAGGTTCCCTGCTGCACAACACCAGAGCAGCACCAGAACCTGTGGGAGTAAGACAGGAAACACAGTTTACAATGTGTACACAATGTCACCACTGATACACACATGCACACAAGCACACATGCACACATGCACACATGGGCACATGCACACATGGGCACATGCACACATGCACACATGCGCACATGTACACATGCGCACATGGGTACATGCACACATGCACACATGCACACACCTCAGTATATGATATATCAACACACAGACACAAACACACCTGCAATCAAACACATAGCACTACTGCTTCAGCCTATTATTACTGTTAGTATCAAGAGTATTGAAGGCAATGGTATTACACACTCACCAGCATGGATAGGCTGCCCTGCTGTTACACCAGAGGGACCTGCAGAAATGAGACATTTATTGTCAGTGGGCACAACTGTGCTATTGATACTGTGGGTATGATACAGTTCAGTAGTGCAACGGTTAGCTTCCTCAGGTCTACTGCTGATATTGAGAATATCACTCTTGCACAATAATTACCAAGATTACAGCTACAAAATGAGGACACACGTCACACATGCATAACCTAACAGTGTACAGAATGGTCAACTATACACATGGCATGTTACCTGCATGCTCTGTGTCCTGCTGCTGGGTGGCTCCAGCCTCCATCATTACACATGTATGCTGCTGCTGATGCTGTTGGGCTGGATACCCGACGCACGCTGATGGACATTTCTAATTAAATCACTGCAGTGATGGCGTACCTGCTCATATGTCCGGTTATGTGTGCCTATGTCATTTACCCGATGGACCAGGTCTTGCCACAGTGCAGCCCTCTCCTGCTGGTTCTGGCTGGTGCGAGAAAAGAGTATTGCGAAATCCCGCACCAGGCTCTGGTGTATCTCTTCCTCCTCTGCAGCGGAGTACACATGGTTTCGCTGGTGAACCATAGCCCTGAAAAGGAGAAGGAAAATATGTCAGCAATATCTGTCAGCAAACTATGGCACACATAATACACATAATACTCGACTGTTTATGATATAACTTAACCACCATATATAGCATCTGTCTGTCTATTGGGGGATACACATGTAATTGACCAGATATCAGTGCTCATCCGACAACTGTGCAACAGTAACTGGCACACTCCGTATGACAGACTAGTATACTGCAGCAGTCAGCACACTGGTTCAGGTCCAATGCACAACCTCACACTGGGGGTTTGTATCAAGGTACTGTATGGGGAACATTATCAACCCATGCACTGCATGCAATGCACGTTACATATTTCACTAGTAATGCACACTACTCTTACTTGCCATAACCCTACCTACACCACAGTGACATACAGGGTAACACAGCACAACATATGGCAATGTAGTATGTGTTGATCACAATACCTCACACATCTGTCTCTGGCCTCACACCAAGGACACACACTACCATGTCAGACAGACAGTCATGGTGAGCAATCACACCAGTACATAATATGCACCCAGTCACTGGCACACTCATTCCACCTCACATATTTGATTTGCAATGTGTTCATGGGTGAGCATTGTGTCTTAGGTAGGTAGTGTGCTTTTGCCCTGGGCCTACAGCAGCATACTGTTATGCTACCCTGCCCCTTGTGACACATGTGTTATGATCGTACCTGCTCCTTACAAACAGGGTGAATCATATGGTATATTACCTATCTGCATAACATTCAGCAGGGGTATGTCTGACATCTACTCATGGGAAGCCTTGCTTCTTAATTCTGTGTGGTTTACTCCAGGGTATGTCGTATATGTGGGTAGGGACCTGTACCTCCACCATGTGCTCTATACTGCAGTGACAAGGACGACAGATATAGGTAATTTGTGTTGTGGATGTTGGAGGTGTTACCATGGTTGTTAGACAACTGTCATGGGTGTGACCGAACTATGTATATCCAGCTGTGGTACCCTCTATGTAGGTAGTCTGTGGGCACTCTGTGGTCTTGTCAGTCACTCTGCATAGGTAATGTGTTTGAGTGCATTGACACAGTTACTTGCGTATGTCTGTGTCCTGCTCCATATCTGTAGCTGTCATGGGAGGTACATACTGTGTAGGACATTGTTGGGTGTAGAGGGGTACAGTGACCTACATGTCCATAGCTGACACACCATGTCCGCTGACACATTCCATGTACAGGTATTACAGGACTAGTGTACCACTGTGTATATCAACGGGGAGCCTATTGTACACTTGTTGCTCCTGTTCCCCCCTGACACATGCAGTGGTGGGCAGGCATGCACATATGTGGTGGTTACTGGTGTCAGTGTTTTGGAATGGGGTATGGTACTCCAGTATCCACACTGGTGTTCACTCCATGCCTTTGTCACCAGGCACCTGTTGCAATACATCTGCACACATGTGCCTCACACAGTATATATATATATATATATATATATATATATATATATATATATACATATATATATATATATATATATATATATATATATATATATTTACATGTATATATCTGTATATATATATATATATATATATATATATATATGTTTATATATATATATATATATATATATATATATATATATATATATATATATAATATGTATATGTAGATGTAGATATATACATATAGATGTGGGGAGAGAGGGGGAGAGAGAGAGAGAGACAGAGGGAGAGTGAGAGTGAGAGGGGGTGGGACAGAGAGAGAGAGATAGTCATATACAGACATATTTGTTGTCAGTCAGATCTATCTGTATATGTATATGTATCTACATATATCTATTTATGTATGTGTGTATTACATATATCTGTACGTACATATTCTATCAATCTCGATGTTTGTGCAGTAAGTGAAACCTGATTCAAGGCTCCTGAGAGCACACCAGCGGTACCAGGCCATACCTCGTATCATGCTTTTTGGCCCCAAAACTCGGGCCAAAACAAAAAGGGAGGGGGAGTGTCCATATTCATGAAGGACACCCACACCTCCAGGTTAGTGGCAACACATAAAGCATCAGAGACCATCCAGGTGCAAATAACTGTAGGCAAACCTGCTATACAACTGGTAGCATGTTACAGACCACCCTCCCATTCTCAGGAATTACAGTCAGCCTTCCTGAATACATTGGAGGATATGAATGTCCCACCACACACCATCATATTGGGAGACGTCAACTACCCTAACATACAGTGGGTGCATTATTCTAGCCCAAACACCCTAGCCCAAAGGTTCCCGGAATTCACTAAGTCAAATGCAATGGAACAGCTACTCACCTCTCCCACAAGGGGAGATAATATACTAGACCTGATCATCACAAACATGGGGACAATGTGCTACACACCGGAAGTATACCCCTCACTAGTCACATCTGACCACAGACTAATCACCCTAGATATACATATCCCACCTCCCCCACAACACAAAAGACTACAGTGAGAAACCTCTCAAATGCCGACTTTACACGTCTTAAAACTGAGTTGGTATCCTTTAAGCCCACTGGGCCAGTGGAAACCATATCCCACAATGCAGACTCCTTCACAAATGCTTTCTACGGACATCTCCAAGAATGCATGGATCTTGCAATCCCAAATAAAACTAAGACCCTCTCCACCAAGGGCAGGCGTCCTGTCTGGTGGACCCCAGCCATGAACAAATTGTATAAGAACAGAAGGTAGCTACTGCACAACAGAGCAGAATTCCATAAAGATAAGGCATCTCTGATCAGCACTAGTAGAAAGCTACATTTTCTCATACAAACATGCAAAGCCAACAATGAGAGGAAAATCGCTATGGACACTACAGATAACCACAAGGCCTTCTTCTGCTATGTTAGACAACTGGGTGGAAACCCTCAGATATGTTCAGAGTTAGTTCACAGTGACAAAAACTACACTGAACACACAGATATTGCCAACATTCTGGCAGACAGGTTCAGTGGAGATTTCTCCCCTCCCTCACCCCCACATGAGGAATTACTTATCCCAGCTGACTGTAACCTCCCTGTCATCTCAGATGTCCAGCTGAGAACCGCCCTCAGCAAAGCTATAAACACAGCATCAATGGGACCCGACGGTATCGCAGGTTGCATGCTACGTGAACTCCAAGAGGAGCTAAACCCGCACATAAAATGCTATTTAACCATAGCCTTACTACAGCATATGTACCTGGACACTGGCATACAGCAACAGTAGTCCCACTCCACAAAGGAGGCACCTCTACAGACCCTGGTAACTACCGCCCCATAAGCTTAGCCAGCCTGGTCTGCAATGCTATGGAAAGAATCATTATGGAACTCATACACAGAGACATTGGGGACTTACAGACACTTGATCCCACCCAGTTCGGCTTTGTAGAGGACAGATCCTGCCTTTTGAACCTGGTTGACCTTTTCAAATCAGTCACTAGAGCCATTGATGAGGGCACAGCAGTCCATACAGCCTACTTGGACTTGGCTAAAGCTTTTGACACAATACCCCACTCTGGCATCATAGACATGCTCAACAGCTTAAATGTAAATCCATATGTCACAAGATGGGTTGCAAACCGGCTAACGGATAGAAACCCTAAAGTCAAAATCACTGGTGCCATGACAGACTCAGAGCCAGTCACAAGTGGTGTCCCACAGGGCTCTGTCCTGGGACCCCTCATGTTCGGCATTTATTTCTCAGATGTGGAAACAAACATGGGAGGGTAGCGGCTGACAATGTTCAAAGATGACTGCATGCTAGGTTCCATAGTCGATACACCAGCTGACACATACATCCTGCAGAAAGGCCTCACTGAAACCGACAACTGGTGCCGGAGTCATAGCCTTAAACTGCATGCCAAATAATGTATAGTCATACCCTTTCGGAAAGACAAGGTACCCACATATTATCACATAGACAGTAACCCACTGAGTACAGACAAAGTAATCAGAGACCTGGGGACACAAATCGATACTGACCTCTCATTTGACACCCACGTAGCCAAAGTGGTTGGATAGACTTCCTACCTTGCCCACCTTATCATGAAGGGATTCACATCCAGATCAAAAGAGGTCATTGTACCCCTATACTCCTCCCTTATCAAACCTATGACTGTGTACTATGCCCCATTTGGTATGTACCTCACCTGGATCTTGCAACAGCTAGGGAGACCCCATAAGTACCTCACCAGGAGGATCAAGGGTCTCCAACAAATGTCATATGCTGCCAGACTAAAGAAACTCCTGCTCTATTCCATAGCATACTGCCTACTTAGAGGTGATCTGTGCCTGACGTACAAGGCCATGTCCAATCAGGAATTGATGGACATGTTCCACCTCGTAAAATCCAAATCCATCAGAACCATAACAGATTTAAACCTCAGCACAAATATGAATAGGACATGCTGTAGGGACAGATCCATAACTCAGAGGCTTCCCATACTGTGGAACAGGATCCCAGTTCATGTTAGGCAGAGACCCTCACTGACTCTCTTCATGTGAATTCTTGACGAGTGGATGGGAGATAATAGGTTTACACCAGGGGTCATCTCTGTGTCACTACTAGACAGAGGCACAGTAAACTAATGCTATTATGTACCGGGGTCTTCACTGTGTCACTACTATACAGAGGTGCAATTTTCTAAATATATTCTATACACTGTCTGCAGATAGCCTAGTACTAAATTATGACACTGTGAAACTATATATCTCTATGTATTTCTACATCCCTCTCTATCTATGTATACACATATGCATATTATATATATATATATATATATATATATATATACATATATATATATACATACATATCTTGATATACATACATATACACATGATATATATATATATATATATATATATATATATATATATATATATATATATATATATACTCCTTTTTAGTTCCACATATGTATACACACAGTAACATACTGATGAACATCCATTACTGTACAACCTACTTGTACATTGCACTACAACCTACATTGATATGTGCACATAGCTACCTTCACATACATATGTATGTAGAGCCTTCAGTGACAGTTGCAGTATGTCCCCGGCCCTATGCACATCTTCATATACATAGATACAGACCAATAACACATCTGGAGGGTTCACAGTATGTAGGCTATTATACTATTACTTTATATTACCTGTGTTTGTTGCAGCTGTTTGCGTAGGCTTGCAGTTACTTGGCCTGCTGTCAGCCTCTTTGTTTTGTTGTTACTGTTTTTTTTTATTTTTTTATTTCTTTCTCTTTCTCTTTCTTCCTCTCTCTCTCTCTCTCTCTCTCTCTGTCTCTACCTCCAGAGGGTGCAATGAAAGTATTGCATGTGTGGGCTGGGAGTACAGGATGCTTTTGTAGGTTTCTGCACATGTCCATGTGATGGCCTCTGCACCAATTGTTAGCCAGCATTTACTAATTGCATGCAGCCTGTTGTATAGTGATTGCAGTTCTCACTGTGATTTCAGGACAGTGCTATAAAAATGTCTGTTAGGTAGGCGTAGCCCTTTCAGATTATCGGGGTGGGAACCATGCTGGTTTGCTGTGGACACTGTTCTGTGAGTGTAAGGGTTGGTATGTCTCTCATATTTCAGGCTGTGTTGTAGACACTGCAATGCATGTTGTTCTGTAAGCTGAGTATTGCTTCCTCCAGTGTCCTCTTCTCTGTGTGTATGTAAACTGACACCTATGACTAGTAATACTGTGTATATGGGTGTGTGTGCTTTCCTGTGGGGATTGTGGTGTAACTGGTTTATAGCAGTGGCTCTTGCAATCTGTTGCTATGGCTTCAATATTTGGCCTTTACATTCACTTCTTGTATGCCTGCTAGGTGTCTTTCCTGTAATGTGTTGCTATGGCTTTCCTATTTTCCATTTACATTCATAGCTTGTAATGCTTGCTAAATCTGTTTGGGCAGCAATTCCCTATGTGTTTGTTGTGGTAGGGTGTTACTGCATGCAGTGTGGTCTGGCCATGGTGTGGGCCTTGACACTTACAAGAGTATTTGATCATGCTGCTGAGCAGGCCTCAGATACTCTCAGGTGCATCTGTTATCAGCTTCATGGAATGGTACATATCAGTGGATACTCCAATGAAATATTCTGATATTCTGCAGTTGTGACTGTGGGTTATTTCGAGCATATGTATTACTACACCATTTGTGAAGTGCAAGTGGTGCATACTTTCAGTAATTCATAGTTACCATTGCATGTGTAGTTACGCCTTTCTGCCTACTGTTAGTACATTTGACAGGGTGTCAGTGGGGTACAGTTGACATTTGTTTTCACATCAGGGACATCCCTGTAACTCAGTCACAGTTGCTATGTCTGGGCTCTTAACTATTCAACTATGGCAGTGTTTATCCTGCTCTGAGTATGTGTGCAGCTTGCCAGATGCTACTGTGACATTATTACCTAGTAGCTACCAACTAGCATGGCTGTTTCTCATCACACAGTACTATTTTACAAATCCACTAGATTTGACAGTAAAATATACATGACATGCTTTGTGTACTAGACTTGCTATATTCCCTTTACATTAATTCCTACTATTTTATGATATATTTCTTTCAGCACAATGTCTGTGTATAGCAGTCATGGCTTAGTGGTAAGTCATGCAGGCTAATGTTTCCAAGGTCATGGGTTTGAGACTGACAGAGGTATTTTATTTTGCTGCTGAGAAAACTACAGGCCTTGTCATTCAGAGTGACTAAGGCAATTTTAAGCAGTTGTAAGCGAGCTAGCGCTGGTTTGCGCGGAGCTCACGCATGTGCACTGCCTTTTAGCTTCGCGCACACACACTAAACTAAGCGAACATAAGCGCTCTCCCGCATACTACTACTTAAAAGTGCTTACTCTCGTGCACACCCGTGCAATTTTCTTTTAAAGAAAAGAAAATGGGGAGATAGGAAAGTGGTGAAAAAGGGGGCACAAAGAGGGTAGGAGAGTAGGAAAATAAGCTCGGGTTTTGCAGGAGAGATGTAGGAAAGGACTATAGCTGCCTGTTTCTTCGTCAGCAACAGCTGTGCATATGTTTGCAATTTGGTGTGAAATTTGAAACCTTACACCCCTGAGAGAGGTGTGAGGACAACAATAATATTTGTTGTACAGCCAATTGTAATTGCCAACTTACATGTCCAGCACACATGTGTGCAAAATGGGCAGCTATGTATGGGACGTAATTTTTTTGTGGGTACAGAGTGCCCTTTTTTTTTTCAGGTGAGAGTGGTATGTCAGGTACAGGAAGTCTGTATAGCTGGGGACGTAGGTAGGGGAGGTTAACAGACAAGACAAACAAGACGAATACAGGGGTGGTGTATGACACATGTGGGGGGGTTGCACAATTGACGGGGATGGATGTTTGGATATCTCGAGCCCATGAGCCCACAGATGGCAACAGTGGAACTGAGATCCCCATCCATGGGCAGTTGCCACTGTGCCTTCACTGCCCAGGATGGGGCTGTGCTGGGGGCTGTGTAGGATGGGCAGCAGGCACGCCCGTGAGTTGTGCCACCCGTGCCTCAAGCTGACGTAGGGGCCCAAGCACATCGTGCCTGATCTCCCTACGCACCACAGTCTACTACGGAGGGTGAGTGGATGTTCTCCTCCGGCCACGCTTGCAGAGGGGGGACGAGCCCCATCCCCTGCAGTGCTTCCACCTGCAGGTGGCACAGGGCCACCAGAAAAGGGTCAGGCCTGGGCACTACTGCCAGGTTCACTCGCCAGCTGAGGTGGGAGAGGTGGGTTCGCTGGAACCTGCCTTCCCTGTCATCCTATGTTTTGCATTATTTAATGACGGTTTGGGTTAGTAATGTGCAATACCATTCACAATTAGTTGTAACAGCATGCATTACTATTCCCATTAACCAAACACCCATAAATTCAAGCCGTTGAACAGCAAGCATAACACATGCATAATTTGAACAACAATACACAATACAACAACATGCAGTTGAGTGATGGCAACAGGCCATCAGGTTTGGATGTATGAACAGGGTACATGCATCAACGTACATGCAAATATGTATGAGCCAACAGGACAATTGTTCAGGGGAGTTAATTGTGAATACACATACCCATTTCACGTGGAATGGATTATTTGTGGTTATAGGGTAGGGTGAAGAAATATTTCATTAACAACTTCAAATACCTATACATATGCTGTACATTTCTACTAGCTGCAGATATATACACACTACAGGTCTGACTACAGTTTCCTATGTGTAAACTTATGCATGTTGCTGATAGGAATGTTACTGCTACATCAATATACATTTCATTTTTATTCATACACATTCATATCTGGCTTTGTTCAGCTACGGCATCCTGCTACATTTGCTTTATATGGCTCTAGACAACTGTGGATGTTTGGTATTTCATACAACCATACTATCTGCATATTGCAAACTGAGAGCAACATATCCAGATTTTGGGGCACACATTCCAGCTTCAGTACTTTATTCCACACATTTCGCTGTTTGGTTGTGCCTGTCAGATTCATTTCATTCTGTACTGACTGCAGTATACTTTATTCAGGAGTTATTACAACTTTATTGGTGGATTCATACCTCTTTCTCACACTCTCACTTGTTTTATTTTTACAATTCAGGATGGTACTTAATTCTAGGCTTTATTGACATGTTTTACTTGGTTAAAATAATCCTTTCCAACAGTCTCACTTGTGTCATGTTTCAGAATTTAAACAGGGATATATTTCACACATGTTTTACTCAGCTTGTGTAGCTGTAATTTTCAGCCTGCTGCAGGTTATGTACTATTATATTACAGGTGGAACATCTTTATTTCAGACTTGTTTCATTTTTATTTTTGGATTACAGGCTGCATCACACTTATGTAATCACACAGTACTAGCAGAATCTCTCTTACACTGTTTACTTGCTCTTTATATTAACAGGTGACTACACTGCACTCTTGTGCAAGCTGTCATACTTATATTTTTTAACAGTTACAGGGAAAGAATTACTAACCTGCCTGGTGGCGCAACCGCACAAGCCTATCGGCATAGGCTCGACGATTCGCAGAACGGACACCTGCAGCTGCAATATAAATGAAGTAATATTGGAAAACACATCTCCATAATATCAGCTAGGTTAACTTTCTACATAAATAATTACATGTAACTTACTCAGTAGTGGGGCGTTGGGCATTTGCCGGGCCTCCTGGATCCAGTGGTTCAGTTGGTCCTGCTTCCGTCGCTTCAGGTCCGCATGGTGGTGATGGACCTGTTCACCAGTCCTTGGTATTCCTGTGGCACTGGTGAGATCATGTGCCAACCGGTCCCACGCCTCAGCCTTGTATGCTCCCCACAGGACCTGGCCCTGCATGAGTTGGGCCTCATGATCATGGACGAGGAGCCAAACCATATATTTGGACTCCTCAACGCCCCACCTCTGTGCTCGGAAGCAACTACCCTCTCCTACACCTGCCATCCTGACTGCAAATCGGTTCCACAATCAGTTATGCTGCGTATTCCCACCTATGGGGCTTATATATGCCATTTTTCCTGCACTTATCTGTGATTGGCCATTTTGGAAATGCATCAGCTTCACAAAACCTTCTTTATCATGCTTCTCTTTCCATTCATTCCTATATATATGCTATTACTGCATTTCTAAGAGCAACTGTCATGGCTTAGTGGTTCAGTACTTTGACTATGGTGCATGGTATCCTGAGTTCAAACCTGGCTATTGCTTTTTATATTTTATGACTGTCTACACAGGCTAGGAGGTGTGTCTGTGTAAAGGCAGTTTTGATACAGCTTGCTCAACGTTGCCCATCGGTTAGCTTGTTGGCGCGATGTGCTGCTCCGCGCAAATGGGTCACGCTGGCTTACGCGCTGTTTGGCTGTCAGCATGCATATTATGCTCAACTCAGCTACGGGCACACAGTTTCAGCGTGTTAGAACTCTGCTCAGCCCCGGGCACTCATTTTACACCTGTGAAACCACTGCTCACCTACGGGCACTCACTTTACACCTGTTAAACCACTGCTCACCTACAGGCAGATATACTCAGCTTGTTAGAGTGTAGCTCAGCTATGGGCACTTCTGACATTTGTTTTTTTTTTTCACACATTTCTTCATAATACATGGCCCATTTCATTACATTTTACATAAAAATAATTTTATACATGTACATATATGTCAGGGAATTGTTTTGTGCTTATTTCACTAGGAATAAAAATTGATGTTGTCGGGGATCGTACCATGACTGCCTCCTCTTCAGCTGACGTCTTTACCGCTACGCTATTGCTTCTTGGCTTACTTTGCATATTTAGATATTATATGCTTTTCCACTGACTGCTAACTGTGGCTTAGCGACGGGCACGCCCACGCAAACGAGTGCACTCATGGGCAAACATCTTTAAAAGTTATAAAAAAATATATAACATGTTCATTTTTACATTTTATGTTAATAGTCTGTGGAGACATGTGTTGTGTTGTGTTTATTGACATTTACACGGACTCTGTCGTGGGGGTTTACTTTCAGGACTGTTACTCTTCTGGGGGCGTGTCAGTTTGCAGGGCTCGCCCTACAGACACACCCCCTACTCTTTTACACGGACCGTGTTAGCCTTGGGTGTGAGTCAGCATGCCTTCATGAATATGCATGGCATGCTGACATCACACCATTTAACTGCAGCCTCTGTGTAAGCCTTGTAACTCTTACACGGAGGCTTCGTGAATCCTGCCCAATATCTTTCTGTTCTTTTCTGATAATTACATAATTGTTGAGGCTGCATGTTTTAGCTTTATATGCAACTGATCTGCTATGCAGAGGATTTGCTTTGGTTTCTTTCTTTATGTTGTGCATTATATATACTTGTTCAGTCAATACAAGTTTGAGAACGTAATCAAAGTATTTATCATTTCTTGGTCATAGTGGAATAAAGATACACGCTGTTGTAATATCAAAAGTGCTGGTGCAGAATACTACTGGGTTATAGTTTGCAAGTGATCGGGTATGTGTGAAGACTATGAGTGAAAAAGATGTGTGTGTGTGTCTGTGTGTGTCTTTCGGCTTTTCCCGGTTAGGGGTCGCCACAGCGGAACTCCGGTCCGCTAATGATTGGCAGTAGAGTTTTACATGCTGGCTTGCCGGGCCTAACGCACAACCTTCAACGGCGAACGCCCATTCACGCATGTCGTCACACAGTAGACGCTTTAACTGAGAATCGAACGGGCAACGTCTAACTGTGAGGCGACAACGCTACCGCAGCACCACCACCGCAGTCATGATGTGTTAAATCCATCCAGGTGTTGTAGCCTGCTGTTACGTAGGAGATCTCCCTCTACCTTGGCTGAAAACATATTTTATCTGTCCCTAGCACCAGATACCCTTCATGGAACTACATTATAACACACTTCTTCTACTAATGTATCACACATCAAATACAATTTCCTGATGTAAGTCTCAATCTCCCTTCATGCTTTACCCATGCCTCCTTTTTATCCCTGTAACATTTGTCTTCCTACTAAGTTATGCAACGTGTCCCATTATAATGCAGTTTCTCCCATTAATATTATTAATTTTCTTAATTTCTTCTAGTGTTCTTAGGTCACTTTATCACTCTAATAGTCTGACCACTCCTTGCTGCAGGTTTCTGTACCAGCTTAATTTCACTTTTCAAGAATGACTTTCATAAAAAAGACACCTTACTCTAAATGATCCCACTGTGAATAATCAGTTCTCATTAATCTAAAATCAAGCGACATCACTAGTAAAAACAGCAACATTTGAAGGTCACAAAACTCCCCAAATATTTTTTTGAAGGTGGCAAAAGCTGCAGACCACTAGCTGATGGATTCATGTTGATATATATCACTTTACCCAAAAGAAAAAAACTCTAAAAATGTTTTACCAAAAGCACATCTCATTACCAAAAACATACCACTTACAATAAGCTAAGTTCAAACAACTTAAATGTCTGAGCTTACAGATGCATTTATTTATTTATTTAGTTAGTTACTCTAGAGCAAGCCAAATGATTAACATCAGTGCTCCTAATTTTACTATTGCACTGTATAACATATTGTCTCTCTCTTAAATTAGCTGTCCTAGCTATCTGTTCTAGCATTCTCTAGAATCTTTTGCACTCCCACTTTCCCTGTTGTAGATCCTGCCAAGATGTATCTCATAAACATTTTAGAGAATTGCAAAACTATGAAAGCCATGTACGTATCCAATCTACCTTTTCCAAATGCCCTATATATGTTCTACTACTCTGTGTTTTGCCAGTGTGCCTCAGTATTCCACAAGAAGATCAGGTATGGATCATTAGCCAAGACAATAAATAGGTAACAGCATCTGTAAGACTTAAAGATTTGTTTTTGTTACTGTGCGTGCAATCGTTGTCCCTTTATACCACTTACTTTGCTGGTTGTGCTTTTGGCACATTTGATGTGAAGGACACACTTGTAAGAAGATATTTATGTCATATGCAGCACAGAATTAGTAACACCAGCAATACATTTGTTATATGTAGGATTTCAGCATATTCCCTGAATGCTTGTCAAGTACAAGTACAAGTGCAGTAATGATCAATCCATACACACTGCAGAAAACTTGTAGTTTGGCCTCAGTTCATTTCTCTCTAATTCTTTTCAGAGACTTTGCAGATATAAAATGATGGCTCTGTTTACTTTCGGGGCTAGAGCAAGCTCTCCTTTTTAGTTCTTCTGATGAAATTTCTTTTAATGTTTACTCACCCTTCTCTCTTCCTCTTTCCTCTGTATTTTTCCTTCATATGTTTAATTGTGTTAATCTTTGTTCTCATTTAAGAGAATATTTTCTATGGAGCACTTTTGCAAAAAGGTGAGTCAGAATCAAAGAGAAAGCCAGAATTCTCTTTAAGGACATATCACTAGTCAATGCTGAGCAGCAAACTGAGCATCCCCATAGTTATGATATGAAGTCTATGTAACAGGTAGCAGATGCAACACTGCAAGAAGGATGCTATCTGGCAAAGAGATGTAGAAGCAAGCCCAGAGTCTATACATGGCCACCCTGTTGAAAACATACCTCTTTCTGACTCCCAAGGTAATGAGGCTCTATCAGATCATATAGATGTAGGACTGGGGTAATCTTACCAAATCTGTGAGTAATTAGAGAGTTTTATTGATGCACTCAATATTCAAGGGAGATCTAGGCTATTTGATTTGGTGGTGGCCAAGTAGGGTCCCCATTACGCTGCTGCTGTAAGTCAGAAGATGTTGGGATGTTGTTTCCACAACCACCTTTACCAGGAGAACAGACACACTCAGTTCTTCCTTTTTTGAGGTATTGGGAATGAAATAAATGGTATGGTGCAATACCCTTTAACACATAAACCAGGGTCAGCTATTACCACCCATGTTCCTCTTTCTGTTAGGGAAAAGATTAGAAGAAGGATTTACATGGACATTTTAGATCTGGTTGACCAGCTGGAATTTATTGTATAGTAGACACAGAAGGTCTAGCAGGACTGTTAGATTTGATTACATGCCAGTTGTCAAACTGCAAAGTAAAATCATGGGACAGTTGGTTAATAGGATTTATAAATTTTATGGCCATTATTATCGAGAAACAATCTGGTTAAGCTGAGCTACTACTCAGATACTTTTTAATCATCAGGGTGGCCAATTATTTAAAAGGGGAGTCTGTCTCATTACTTTATCATCAACAATTTAGGAACTTGAAAGCAGTAAACAAGCAATATAGATAAAATAAAAGGCATGCTAATATGTGGCTCAGAATTAAGATAGGCAGATCTAGGACTCTTTTGCATATTACAGAAGATCTGGGTGTTTGAAGCAAAAAGTATGTTTGGCCTTTTGTATCATCATCTGTGCTTGGCCATCATGCAGATCTGGGCATGCTTGCTCCCACTATGGTAGAAGGCATCTAGTTGTAACACGATGGTAGGAAGAGTAGGCATGGACTTTTCATTTTGAAAAGCAGGCCTGGAAGTAAAGGGAACTTAGTGATAGAATGGAATGGCCCTTCTTTTTATAGAGGAAAGAGAGCTACAACTTTTCATGGGTTCATAAGTTCATAGGTTTATACTAGGCTAATGACCACTGAAGGTCTTTACAAGCCTAGCTGTGCACCCCAACCCAGATTTGTCCCAGAGTTCTTTGAGCATCTGTATGGTGAGGTATGTTAGTAAAGAGGAAGCTATGAGTTATATGGGGGTATGTTAGCTGAGGATTACTTTGCACAGTTTTCAACAGTTTACAGTATCAGTCTTCCAATCAGGTTGCTGTTCATGCCATCCTTTAGAAAACTACTCTGTTCAACATGTCAGTTAGAGCTGGTGCAAGGTTTTCCAGTAGGCTTTTCCATTAAATCCTATGTAGATTGTAAGGTTTCCTTTTGTAAAAAAACTTGACTTTAGTCAGAGGCAGAGCGCATTTTGTTAGAAAACTGTAGTCTAAGAAGGTATCCAGAGGTAGGATTATAGGCTCATGTTTTCTTCCCCTTTTGAAGCCTTCAGTATATCCCCTTAAGGCTTGTTACAAAAAAAGAGTTTAATTTAATCCATCACCTTTTCTATCCAGAAGGGCCTTGAGTTAATAATGGGATCAGCAACAAGGGATGGTGTTTCCTCAGCAGATACCATTCATAGTCTTTGTACTTTTAAGGGCCACTGGCTAGCTAAGGTTTAAATGGAATTAGCTTTTTGGCTTATGTCAGTTTCTCCAGATGAATGGCATCTTTTAGTAATGCAATATGAACGTTTTGTCATTTTTGAACTAGTCTTCTCTATGTGGTGTATTCAGAACAGCACATTGATGGTGATTTGAGGGCGATATTGTAATGTACTGACTCACCAGATGTGCAGTAGCAAGCAGCTCCCAACCCCACCCAAGACAGTTTAAGTTAGTCGGTAATATTGAATATTCATTATGATGTGCCTCAAACCAGAATGAATATTCATTCTATATCTGGTACTCTGCATTTTCAATGAAAATCCTTTACAGTGTGCCTCGAATCAGAACCACTGCATTTTCAGTGAATGAGTATATACATTTATAAGTGACAGTCACGTTGTATACTTGTTATGTATACAGAACATTTTTGAATGAGTATATGAAATTATAATTGACAGCTACATATGCCGCATTGCAACAGGTTTGCAAACACAAGATTCACATAGCATCAGCAGCAGAATATTTGCATAGCATTGTATCTAAGTATATAAAAAACGATATTGAAAAGTGCAGGTGTTTTAGGAAAGAGAAGAGCAGAACAGAGTCCTACATAGTTTCTGTGCATATCTTGTATTATTGTCCTGCTCTCATGTATACTTCATATGTGTGCATAAACTGATAAACTTGGTTTTGCATTCTTTATAATGACTCCAGGGAGTTTGCATAGTAATGTAAAAAGCCTGCATTCTGTCCGAAATGTTTCCAAGAAAGTATTTATTTATTGAGTTTTCTACTTTGCTATACCATAAGAAATGACAGAGCTACATTCATTAATCAGTTGCTCATCTACATTCAATGTATGCATGATATCAGTGGCTAATATGCATGGCATGCCAATCATGCCTCATTTCATATTCCGGCTCTCTCGTCAATCATCCGGGCCAAGCCTACTCCTGCGAGAAACTGAAGGTGAGGCAGTACACTACAATATCGCCAATTTGAGTAGACATCCCTAGAACAACATGCAGGGCAGTGCACTATTTGAATTTTTTTTTAATGCAGCAGAAAGCGACCAAGGTGCTTTGGCAGGTTTCACTTCATTCCAGAACCTTTGTCATCAGTTGAGGTGCCTTTAGCCCAGGGAAATAAATGGTCTTCTGAATATTATCACATTCTTGAGTTTTGAGATCAGTGTGACTTTGGCATCATTCAGTTTGTCATATGTTGTGTTTGAGATTGTGGGGCTCAGAATCAATCATTCCTATTGGTCAAGAAAGTTAAATCAGTCACATGATGTAATTGGTTCAGCTTTTGAATAATGCTTGCAATAGTGTAGTGTTTGAAGTACTCATATGAGATCTTTATTTATTTATTTACATTTATCTGCAAGGAGGTCTTTAATAAAAGCACTTTTCAACAGAGCCTGAGGAGAAAAGATCCAACAGGCTAACTGGCATTTACAACAGAAATTTTCAAATAATATAATAATAACATGCAGCATTTTACAATAGAGACCAAAGCAGAATATTGAGTACTAGATTAGAAAATGAAGAGCAGATAACATAGCATATATACAATTTCAAGTTTTAAAATCAGAAAAATCAATTGGATAGAAGTGAAACAGACACATATCTTGAGAGAAGTACAGCAAAAATATAGATACTCTAGAGGTAATTAGCATTGAAGTGAAAATGACAGGAGATGTATTTAGTTATATTTTACTAAAAGTGAATACTAATGGTAGCTAGGAGGAAAATTATGGAAAGATATGAAAATATAATATTCTGAAAACTAGTAAGTGGGAGTTAGGGTAGACATCAGCAGGTGTCTATGAATTTGGGAGTGTTGGCATATCCATTTGGAATGGAGGTAGGATTTTAATTTGAGTTTGAATAGGCTGGGGTTGGAGATAATACAAATAGGTGATAGAAGAAAGCTCCATAGTGTAGCTATTCCATGTGAGTAGAGAACTTTACCATGTCAGTTAGAAATTGCGTTTTGAATGAAAAAGGACTTTTCTGAAAATCTAAGGGGCTGTAACTGGGAGGAACCAGGATAAGAAAGATTTCAGACCAGGACAAGTATCGGGATAGAAAAGGATTTCCTGGCCTTGTTTCAGTTGAATAGAGCTAAAGCAGTTAGGAAACTTGATACATTTAAGTTGTTTAAGTGGGTCACAGTTATTCATTTGTGCAGTAGAGTTGGTTGCAAATTTAGCAATTTTGTTGCATTTTTGGTCAAGTTTAGAGATTTGGGTTGAGATGAGATTTTTGACTAAGTTGCTGTGTAGTAGATGTAAGAAACCCAATAGCATCATGCTATACAAGAAGTAAAAGCAGATCTCCAACTGTGGTCCACATTTTAGCAGTTTTTAATGGTAGAGCATTCTAGCAGGAATACTAGACTTCTTACTAGGCTTTGTAATTGTTCATGAGTTCTTTGGAGGGATATAGTATGGGTGCATATATTAATGAGCAGTGGTCAACAGCTTCTTGGATGTCTTCTTGGACCCTAGAAAAGCTGAATTTATGACCCACACATGCCATAAATAAGGTGTTTTAATAGGGATTTGTGAGTAAACAGGAGTTGCATGTTACAGTGGCACCAAAAAATATAAGAAATGTTTGTTTAGTCTTTCAAGTATGCAACTTTCTACTGTGGACTGACAGAAATTAGAGGACAAGATTTCAATTTCAGAAATCAGAAGGGCAATGAGTGAAATTATAGCAGGTAAACCCCAGGAATGGATGGAATTTGACCAAATTTTTATAAGGAATTCGAAAAGTTATTATTACCTTGACTGAAAGAATAATTCATCCATGCAGGAAGGACAAGACAACTCCCAGGTAATAGAAAGAAAATCGCCAGGTGACGAGAACTACAGGTAATGGAAAGAAAATCAGCAGGTGACAAGAACAACAACTAATAAACAATTTAATAATCTACATGTAAAAGATGAGCATGTTCATGCTTGCTGTGCAATTTTGGTACAGTGCTTTTAATGATACATTATTATTAATTATATTTCATGGTTATTTTTACAGATAAGCATATGATTTTATCATTTGTTAGCTACCAACTGGTTTTATTTATTATTACGTTTCTTTTAAAGTTTAAATGTCTTGGATAGTCATGTGACTTGCAGAGAGCATATATTGCTCACATGACTTGTTAACTATTATCTGATGAAGTCTAATGTTTTTAGACAAAAGCACTCATCTTTTACTTGTGGATTATTACATTATTTATCAGATGTAGTTCTTATTGCCTGTTGATTATCTTTCCAAGTTTGAGTAATTTCTCGGGTTCTAACTGCCAGTTAATTCTAACATTGTTAAAGTCATACCCTGGGATTCATGAAAGCTCCATGCAAGAATAAGTCTGTTCTTGAACAGAGTGGATCATGCCCATGCAGCACAGCAGCGCGCAGTGCATATTCATGAAGGTGCGCTGCTGTATAATCTGCATGGACATGATCCATGAACGAGTGCAGGGAGCATGTCACAGCAGTTCCTGCAAATGTTACATGCCCCCTGCACTCAGAAAGTGCCATTATGGCACTGATAAATGTAAACAGCAGTTGTTTGCGGACATACCACACAACTGTTCAGATATTTGCAGAATGTCCACACTGTTGCCCCACATATCTCTCCATTGAAGGCCAAAGTACAAGTACATAACCACAGACACTTGAGTGCCAGACATCATACACATAAAAAAACATGCCAATGCAAAACCAGTTATTCTAGCAACATGTAAGGTTTGTAAGTCAAATATTTAAAAATGTCCCCATGTTTTTGCTCTTGTCCCCCATTACTTATGACTCTGTCCAGATGTCTTGCTGAAATAGTTTGGAGGTATGTACACACTGCTAAAGTGAGCAAAATTTAAAATCCATTTAATATTTTTTTTATTATCCCAAGTAAGGTTTAAGCAAGGCTGAGCGAGTGTGCATGTCACGCAGCTGTGCTTAGCATAGCTTAAATATCTGAAGGAGCTAAATATAAATGTAGAGGTACAACTTTCAATCTGAGATAGCATAGTATTTAGAGCTACTTTTTTGCATGCAGGCATTCATGGCTCAAGCCCCAATCGAATCTGTTCACTTTTACATTTGAAAGCAGCTGTAAAAGTCATATGTATTATTAAATGAGGTAGTAGATAATATATTTATCAACCAAGGTAGTGTAGCAGGTCCAAAAGTGAGGTGTCAGTCCAGAAAAGATGTGAAATACCCATATAAGCACAAGTGCCCCATACAGTATAGTCACACAAGAATAAATGTAATGAATCCACATAGGGAATATCAGGGAGGTTAGACATAAACTTATAATATGTCAGTAATGATAAATCAATCACAAAAAGAGATAGCCTATAAAATTATATTTGAGCAATACAAAGCAGTGCACAGCTATGCTTAGCTGGTGTAAGCATTCTAAGCAATGAGAAGCTCAGCTAAGCGGAATTGCACATTGGTAAGCAGAACTCAAAATCTAAATGTTTAAGCACTGCCAACCTTAGTTAAGCAGGTTTGCGTGTAGCTTAGCTAAGCTTAGCATATTCAAAATGGTCCAATAACAGCAAAGGGTGGGAAATCAGCCCTATTTAAACCTTGTAGGTGGGAATACACCCATAACCAGTTGTAGCTGATCACAGCAGGCACTATGGCTGGAGTTGAAGAGGGATCTCACTTTCAAGCACAGCGCTGGGGCATTCAGGAGTCCAGGGTCATGGATGGACTCCTTGTGAAAGACCATGAAGAGAGACTGCTGAAGGGCCAGGACCAGGGCTCACAGAATAAAGCAGAGACCCAGGACCATCTTGCATGTAATCTCACCAGTGCTACTAGTATCCATCGGACTGGTGAGCAGGTCCGGCACCATTATGTTGACCTCAAGAATAGGAAGAGGGATCTTTTGAACCAGCAGATCCAGTACACATGGGCACAGAATGTCCCAGATGTGTGTAAGTATCAGTATCAATTATTGTTTATAAAAGTCCAGCCTAAGTATGAGATGGATAGGTATGCATACATGTTTCTCTATCTCCTGTACAGCTGCAGATGAGAGGTCTGCAAACATGGATGCCCACACCAGCAGGCTGCTAAGGTTGTGTTGCAATGCTGGTGAGTATAAATCTAGCTTGCAGTAATCAGGGCAAATAAATAAAAAGGAGTAGAATGTCACCTGCCAGTAGTTAGAAATGTGTATTGTTTGTACTGAATAAATGAGACATTAGCAGTGTAATAGTGATTTACAGGATATATATCAATAAAAGTGTCAGTACCTGCATGATGCCCATGCACTGGCCCAGAAATCAAGGAGCCTCAATCCTTACCACTAACACCAGTGAAGGGCATCAACATAGGGGAAGGATAACAAATACACACACAGTAAAGTATAATTTCCCTTATGAGCTCACAGAGATCACAGTCAGCCTGGGGATGGTTTCTCCCTTTCTCTCCAGATCCCCAGTAAGACTCCCCACTGGCACAGTTATAGGGTCCAGATCTCAGCCTAGTGGGCAAGCTAAAACCTCCAGTACCCTCTCTGTCTAACCAGTTATTCATGTCCCTGCCCAAGTAGCTGACACACGCATACACACACATTTTGATATATGAGTTATTTACAAACATACAGACACTCCTGGAGAAGGCTGGCACAGATTCCCCAGCTGCACCCCCTTTCTGCCCAGTCTAAAAGGTAGTACCAGCTGCCACCACCCACTAATATCAGCTACTAAGAAGGCCCTTAACAAAGAGTGTCCAATTATTATTGTGCAATATTATTATCCAAATGGTAAGTGTGACTGAACAGCAAAGCTTATTGGAGTGACTTGGACAGTATCACTATATGCATGCAATGCACTCTAGAGCTTAAATTATCTATACAGATAACAGCCACAGTTGAAAGGTTTAAAAATATTTCAAGATCAAAAGGGCTATTAACCTCTGAGTTTCTGTTATCCTGGGAAAACCAGAATACTGTTAAGGATGATGTAATGTGAAGCAGAACTGTGTTATCAATTTAAGGAGAGAGAATGAGAGAGCATTTTGCATTCATCTTGAGAACATCCAACTCACCAGCACTGCCTTTGCTCTATATGTAAGTTTATTTTAGAACTGTCTTTTCTCTTAAATATAGGTAGGAAATAGAAAGTTTAGATTTGCTTTTATCTGTATTGATGTCAGCTCACAGTACAAAGGGAAGGCCTGAGATCGTCTTGCACATGATCTCACCAGTAGTACTGGCATCCCTTAGTCTGGTGAGCAGGTCCAGCACCATTATGCTGACCTCAAGCATAGGAAGAGGGATCTCTTGGACCAGTGGATCCAATACACTCAGGCACAAAATGTCCCAGACATGAGTAAGTATCAGTATGAATTATTGTTTATCAAAGTCCAGCCTAAGTATGTAATGGATAGGTATACATAAATGTTTCTCTATCTCCTGTACAGCTGCAGATGAGAGGGCTGCAAACATGGACACCCACACCAGCACACTGCTAAGGCTTTGTTGCGAAGATGGTGAGTAGAAATCTAGCTTGCAGTAGTCAGGACAAATAAATAGAAAGAAGTAGAATGTCACCTGCCAGTAGTTAGAAATGTGTATTGTTTGTACTGAATAAACAAAACATTAGCAGAGTATTAGTGATGTACAAGATATATATCAATAAAAGTGTTAGTACATGTCAATAAAACTCAAAACCTCAGACTGGTGTGTTTAGTTTGGTATGTGGCAATATGAATCTAAAAGTGTACAGGTTCTTCACAGCAACTATGGCTTTGACAACATTAATTAATTGAGGCTCATCTGACAAAGATTGTGGAGTTGTAAAACAGATTAACTATAAGAAATGTTCCATGCACAAAGATCTGATCCGTGAATAGTACTGTTGTGTTTACCATTGTTTTCTATACTGTAATATTTCAAAGTATGAATACACATTATAAGAACTATCTGCCATGCACGAATGTAAGAATTACAAGGTAGATTGTCTAAACAAGAGAGTATTAGGCAGAAAACAGTAAAAAAAATGCAGTTCCTCAATAGCTCATTCTGATGAAACACAGCCTTGTTGTACACTTTTGCACAAATAGGCACAGTTCAATTCCCAGAAGTGGTATTAAGCTGTATGCATAATCTCACCAAAGAATTTGTGAATATGTGTAGAAACAGTCAGGTATTGCTAACAGAAAATTTCCTCTACAGTTCTGCCAAGTAAGAAAAGGTATACATTAGCTGTAAGAAGGCTGTAATTATACACTGTGTACAACACCCGTTGTCCAACCCCAAGGATGCAAATGACAGCAAGATAAGTACATACAGCAAGTAGTCTCCTCCAAAAATGTCCCTCAAGTGTCACGCTGTCATGGCTAGTGGTCACTGCCTCCAACACCCATGTTGACTGATAGAAATAAAGTCAGAGTATGACAGTAGCACACACACACACACACACACACACACACACACACACACACACACACACACACACACACACACACACACACACACTATGAGTGCACATATGTAATATGGGTAGAAACAGTCAGGTATTGTTAATAGAAATTTCCTCCACAGGTCTGTCAGGTAAGAATAGGTATAAATTAGCTGTAAGAAGGCTGCAGTTATACACTGTGTACAACACTCACTGTCCAACCCCAAGGCTGCAAATGACAGCAAGATAAGTGCATACACCAAGTAGCATATTCCAAGAAATGTCCATCAAGTGTCACTCTATCACAGCTAGTGGTCACTGCCACCAACACCCAGGGTGACTGATAGAAATCAAGATGGAGTATGTCAGTAGCACAAACATACACACAGTATGAGTGCACATACGTAACCTTGACTATGTAAATATGGGTTGAAAAAGTCAGGTATTTTTAACAGAAATTCCCTCCACAGGTCTGCCAGGTAAGAAAAGGTATACATTAGCTGTAAGATGGCTGTAATTATACACTGTGTACAAACATACTACTGCTCAACTCAAGGCCATAGGTCGATGTAAAGTGAGGTCATACCTGGAGAGTAATGAGTAGAGCAATGATCATTAAAGTTGTGAGCAATTGAAGCCTATACAGTTGTTAATTTACATCTCTCTCTCTCTCTCCCCCACCCTATCTGCACCAATAATCTAAACAAATAAATCAACAGGTATGTTTTTCATCCAGCCTGCTGTTGGGACGTGTCCTATTTTTTTACAACTATTTAAACTTTTGATTATTAATGTTCCCTGTTCAAATACTATCATTGCTGACCTGTTGCTATCAATGTAACCTGCATGCTGTTATAATGTCCACTCCGGTTCCATATATGCATGTGTTCTGTTTCCTATGAACTGTTTCAAATCTGTTTAATGGTGTCAATTGGAACACACATGCATGCTGTTATAACTAATCCTGGAATGTGTTTTTCATGACTAACCAACATATGTTGTAAAACCTCAGCACCATGGCAGATTTGGGAAGGCCAATCTCAGCAGATCCACGTGTCCCATCATATCTGGACGTGGCACCGGGCCCCAGCATGTCAGGCAGGCATGGACAGGACACCGTCACCCTTAGTCAGGTCTGGGGCTTGGTGCGTAGTGAGTTTCAAAAGGAGTTCAGAGACCAGCTATGCCAGCTTGAGGGCTGCGTGGCACATCTTGAGGGTCAGCCTGCCCCTCCTGCTTAGCCCCCAGCACAGCCACCTTTGGGACCGTGAATTTGCAGTGGTGACTGCCCATGGGTGGGGACCTCAGTCCCACTATATCCATTTCAGGGCTCATGGGTGTCCAATTCCCAACCACCTTCCCTGTCCAAGGTGTTTACCCACATATGTCATATACCACCCCTGTCTGTTGTCTTGTCTGCTTTGTCTGTCTTCCAACCCAACTTACCTCCCCGAATATATCTACTATCCTTCCCCAATATCCCACTCTCACTTCAAAAAAAAAAGGGAAATCTGTTTCCCCAAAAGAATTACGCCCCATACATAGCTGTCCAGTCCACACACATGTCCACTGGACACATGTAATCTGTTCCAATTGGCTTGACAACACATTACTGTTGTCCTCACCCCTCTCTCAGGGGTTTGAGTGTCCAAATTTACTTCCAAATTTTGTGGAAGTGCACTGCTGTTGCTGTAGAAGAAATGGACAACTATGGACCTTCCCTACTTGCGTCCTGCACACACCTAGCTATCTTTCATATTGTTTTTCCCTCTGCATGCCCCTTTTTTCACCACTTTCCTAACACCCCTTTTTTCTTTTCTTTTAAGGAAATTAGCACAGGGGTAAGCAGGAGTAAGCTGCAGTAAGCATCAGTAAATGGCAGTAAGCACAATGCTAATCGACGCCTACACAGATTAAGCAGTTTCCCATTTAACCATATGTTGGCATCACTTACCATCATGCAAACCCACCCAAACTCACTTACAACTGCTTAAAACTGCCTTAATCACTCTGTCTCCATCAGCCACTGTTCTGCCCAGCAACAGAAGATTCAGCCCTGCCAAGTCTTGATTCCAGGACCATACAGACCATAGTCAGAGTAATGTACCACTACACCACCTGAGCTTCAGGGATTTCTGTTGTTTTTTCAAATATATCATTAAGTACAGGTATTGAATAGTAGTGGGAAAAACTGTGGAAGCAGTCATGTTTTTATATATAAATATACACATATAAGATATGTATGGTGAGAGAAATATGATAAAGCATATACAACTATTTATAGAGATATACATATAAAATATATACATGTAATATATATACATCTTGACAAATATATATATATATATATATATATATATATATATATATATATATATATATATATAAATATATATACACTCATAACATGTAGTGGAATCATACCGCAGCACCATACTTCTCAACCTCCTACTGCAAGAATGTTGGCCAATGGCTGTGAAAATGGGGAACAATGGGCCAAAACTAGGGGCATAATGTAACTATTGCTCTTATAAATGCAGAATGTTGCTACAGTAACAGGGTTTGTTTTAGCATACATGTACTGAAGGATGTGAGTACAGAAAATGTAATGTATGTCAATACCTACTGACAGAAATCCTGACGTTATCATATTGATGTACCAGAGAAATAAAATTAAGGACTGTGTGGGACACACCAGAAATATGACCGATAAACCTGGACATTCTGAGACAATCAGGCCAGTTGAGAGACCAAGCCTGTTAAAGTGGGGGTTGGAAGCCATGAATATAGGGACATATCTCAAATACTAGAGTAGATAAGCTTTCACAGTTGCTGCAGTAACACCCTCCTTTCTGTTCAAACATATATTGACTGATATAGCACGAGTCCAAAAAAAAATTACTTCTTACTAGTCAGTAACTTAAATCCACACAGCAACCCACTGATGTGTCAGAAATACACAAATGTATAGGGGCCAAGCAACAGTACATCCCACAAGTATCTGGACATAACATCACAGTAGGTAAATTACACTGACTGCTAGCCATGTCACCAAGCACTGTCTAAACTACAGCCTAACTGACACAGCAATAACCCAAATCCACTATGGGGAATTGCACATGTGTTTGTAATGGTATCAGGCAGTACAGGGATGTAACAGCGCTGAAAAAAAAACCCACCAGTGTGAAAGTACATACCCACAACCAATCCCACCACAGTCACAGTCATATACTCTTAAGCCAAATTAACAGTAGAGTATAGGGATTGTGTGAGCAAAACCATCAGCATGTTTGACACTCACACACTACCCCTACATAGACTGTCCCAATTCACAGTGTAGTATGTCACCTGACTGTGGTACAGGACATGTCTCAGTCTTCCCCTACAAACATATAACAGTTGACAGAGCACCAGAAACTGGAGCAGCATGCAAAGTCAGATAGAAAAGGAGCCATAACACTTACATCTGCCCCCCTCCATACACAGGCCAAATATATTCACAGTGCACTGCTACACAATCCTGACAGTCTGCCAGCAGTTGCCAGAAATACACAGATCTCCCAACTGTACAGAGTCTCACAGAATGTCCAGGCTTAGTCCTCATATATAAGGCCTCTTACACATAACATGTCTGACAGTATGATACATCACTGGGATGATATCAGGAATTAAGTCACTGAATAAGGATATACCTTACCTATCCACCTCTTACTGCATGACATCTGGACAAAGCCTGACATACTTTGGGGGACACCCAAACACAGGGATATTATTGACATATTGCTGTTATAAACCTACAGTTGAGAGTTGTCAACCACATAACACTGTCAAACTTAAAATCATGCAGAACAGCCATATCCACACAGACCCTATCAAGCTAGTATTACTTCAAATGTATAACAGCAATACTTACATTCTGTCTCTATGTCTGGAGCATTCTCCCCCGTTTTTTTTTTTTTTGGGCTGTCTCCACAGTGTTTGTTGTAAGAGGTATTTCAAAATACCCTCTGTGATGCTGTTTGTCACACACCTCCATGAAGTCCTCCTTACAGGCAAGGAAAAGGGGCAACATCCACATGAAGTACTCAGTTGTACGAGTGTGTTTCCATGCAATTGGCTATTGTAATGATATCACAGCTGTCTTACATGCAGTTAGCAAGTTGGGGAGTCCAATCGGTGCACAGGCCATTAGCTTCTCATGACCATTACCTACAAAGGGCATGCTGCTGTCTATGCAAAACAGATGTATACTCTACATCCTGGAGAGAGAGAGAAAAACAGACTGAAAAAAAACAAACAAACAACAGCAAGCAGGATAGAACCACCTATACTTGCGAAAACAAGAGGTATGTCAAACAAGTAAGCATGTAATGGACTGCAGTAGGGGGCATGTAATAATGAGAAATAGGAAGTTTAACATATATATGTCTCAACAAGACTTGCTGTACTGATATATTGCTGATCAGAACCTATGGCCATAGCATCTGTGTCTGTATGTAGTGACATGGATTACAGCTCAGGCCCCTGAGTTACCCCAGGAAAGGATGGTTCACATATGACTACTACTGGAGTGTGTTGAACAATACTGATGGTGACACTGCTAGGCCAGCCACTGGGATGTCACACATATCCATATGTTACATGTGAATATAACTATGATATACATGTTTGTAGCAGAAATGTGTGGGCTCTATACAGGGTATATCCATAGTGAAATACTGTTGCTGCTGTGTGTGTTGACCTGCACATGATATACTGAGTTCATACCATTCAACTTTCTAGTGTTATGCACACTGATCATATGTGTGCCTCATATTTGTAGTTATTTACTCAAAGAGTTGTGTTATGTCTGGCAAATAATTTAAAACCTGCAAACACTGACATTACAACATCTCCTCTTTCTGTCAGCTGTTCCTGTTAGGGGTCACCACAGCAGATCATCTGTCTCCATGTCTTCCAGTCCTCTGCATCTTGATCTGTCATACCAACCCCTGCATGTCTGCTATAATCACAGCCATACAACTTATCCTAGTCCTTCCTATTTTCCTCTTAAATGGCAGCCTCACCCTTTCCCAGATATGCTAAGCATACCTCCTCATCACATGTCCACACCAACATAATCATGCCACTGTCTGACTTTGCCCACAAGCCATCCAACCTGGCCTGACCCCCTAACATACATATTTCTAATCCTTTTTACCTTTGTCACACCCAGTGCAAATCTTAACATCATTAACTCTGCTATGTCCAGCTCTGACTCCTGCCTTTTTTAATGCCAGTGTCTACAACCCATATAACATACCTTGTCTCACTACCCTCTTGTAGACCTTCTCTATCACTCTTAATGATAATCGCCTGTCACAAATCACCCCTGACACTCTTCTACACTAACTGCATCCTGCCTGTACTCTCTTCTTCACCTCTCCTCCACACTTGCCATTACTCTGAACAGTTGTACCCAAGTATTTTGTATCTGACTCTGATGCACACAGCCATACCCCCCCTTACATCTGGTCTCTGACACACACAATATATCCACCTTTCCTCTGTCCATCATATTAGTTAGCTTTGTCCCCATACCAGTCATACTCGCAACATTAAAAGTTTCTACCATCACTACCACACTCCTAGCCTTTATCCCCTCTGCCTGCCATATGAGTATCGGACATCTTCCAGGGTAGGTTTGTGAATGCAATGGCTACTGTACTATCAAATGATGTCTGTGTGTTACAGCAATATGAAGAAAGTGTCACTAATCATGGCCCAGAGCCCACCATGTATATGCAGCATCCTCCAGATGTCCTACCCTAACAGGTTGACAGGAATGACTGGAGAGCAAGAGTGTAATTACAGTGTGCCATACTGAAATAGAACTAAAATGTATAGCAGGTATTACCTGTGCATATGTATGTATGGGTAGGTGTATCTTGCTGCCTCATAATGACTGACATGGGATGCAAACTGTCAGTCAGGTAAATAAGCTGTGCAAGTTGTTGACATGTATAATCTTAGTTTTTGTGCATCCAATAGAGTTACACTTCTACAGCTAATGGTTCTTGCATTGCCCTGACACAGACATGGGTACTAGCATAAGCATACATATCATGTTGAAATTGGAGAGGTGTCCAACTTGTTATGACCTTGTGTCCATGCCTACTACAAACAGATATATGACCACCCACATAGCTGTATGGCCTCAGAAAGACCTTACTTGTGAAACCTGTCTGCACCAAAGTAAAGCCATCCCCTTTGCTGGACAGCACAATGCACTAAGCACATAATGAGATGCTATATTGGCTGTCCAGGGCAAAGTACGAACAGGCACCAACTGGGCAGCATGTCAACTTTTGTCTTTACAAGTATATTAGGTCACAGGTGGCATACTGTAAGGCTAATTATGACTACAAATTGGACACATCCTCTAAGGAAAATCGCAAGACCATCTTCACATATGTATGCAGTCTCAGACGCAACAACACAACCCACCCTATAATGGTGATTGATCACACCACATACACACACACACACACACACACACACACACACACACACACACACACACACACACACACACACACACACACACACACACACACACACACACCATAGTCACAGCCAACTGGCTACAGACAGGTGTAGGACAAACATCACCCCCCCAGCTAACCATCAATGTAGGTGGATATGCACAGCACATGCATCCCTCCCCTCATCAACATGGATCAAGTGCAGACTGCCTAATCAAGGTTAACAAAAGCAGGTCCCCTTGGAGCCTGAAAACAGTCCTGTCTGCATCCTACATGAACCCAGTCATATGCTTTCAGCTCCATTACACACTGTATGCAAGCAAAGCCTGAGCACTATTGACATCCCATCTGCAAGGAACATGGCCATTGTCAACCCTCTACACAAATGTGAATGATGAATGGGGGGTTATACAATGTACTGACCCTCATGGGGAGGAGCATGAGACATCAGGACCAGGAGTACAGTGCATGTTCATACAGTACTGCTAGGTACAGGGGTATGATGTGTATGTAAGTGGTGGGCAATATTCATGTGCAGGCTCTATAAAGAAACCTGGCCAATGTCAGAGGTCCTGTAATGTGTTTCCCTTTTTATGTCCTCCAGGTGCCATGCAAAGACAACCATGTTACACTACTGAGGAGACAGTGGCCATCACAGAGGCCATGATTGCACAGTACTCCATCATTTTCAGCCGTAGCTGGCAAAATCTGCAGGAGCGTACTGCCCTGTGGGATGAGCTAGTCCACAGAGTGAACATCTTGGGCCACCATGGATGAACTTATGATAAGGTCAGGCATAGAGCGACTGACCTGATATGCAGTTGCGAGGGACCATACCACTACTGGTGGGGGTCTGGCCACACAGGCCCCACTTACGGCAATAGAGGAGCTCCTTGCCAAACTTGGGATAGCCCCCACACAACCTCAAACATGGGACACACCAGACATGGAAGTGGGTGGCACCCAAGCAACAGATGAGGAGTGTCAAGGTAAGGCCAAAGTGCACAACAATGTAATGAGGTAGCTGATAACTGTCTTCCATAGAGTCTCCAGATGCATATGTAAGTGCTAAATTGATTATTGGTTTGGGTTTAGTAATGCACACAAGTGCACATATATGGTGAAGAACAGGAAATTGTGTAATACCATAGTGTTGAAGTAAACCTCTGGGTACAAGACACAGCATCAGTCAACGATAATATATTATTTTATTTATTATGATTGTAAATGGCCAAAATGAGTAAGGCAGTTAAAGTCCCTGAATGGTCAGAGACAAAAGCGCTTGATACTACTTTCTTATTTTAAATCTTTTACTCATTTTGGCCATTTACAGTGAAAATAAATACAGTAATTTATTATTGTTGACTATTGCTGTGTCCTGTGCCCTAGTGTTTACTTCAGATCTGGTTTATTTTTCAGTTTTATATTCGTAATATCATAGTGTGTACTGTACCTGTGCAGAAACGTAGCATTCATCCTGTACCAATGCCAAATGTGAATCTGCTGACAATACATCTCCCCCACAACTACATAGGTATCTCTGGTCTGTACATTGGACAGCAGCCTGAAGCTAGTAAGTATGGGATTTTCCTGCTGTAGCTCACCAGTACCATAGGCATGTTAAGGTCATGCATGTGACCATGCACACACTGTGACACTCAGCCATATGGCAATATCTACATGTTCACTTGTGGTGGCGTGTACTGCATTGCATGATGGTGGTCAACACAGGGGCCTATTTGCAGGAGATGTCACATATTTGTAGCATACCTCACAACCTGTTATTGCAGGACATCTGGACAAAGACTGACAAAATTGGTGGACAAAGGCCCAAAACTAGGATCATATTGTGTAAAATAATGTTATACAGTGCATGTAAATGCTGTACACACCTGTTAGAAGACCAGGTATTTATGATATACAATAATGAGAGCACAATAGACAATTTCAAAATCCAGCCAACCTTGTGTGTGACCTATAACCTGTACAATTAAATTGTAAAGCAAACAAAGCTGTTAAGGGAACAATTATGACACATAATCGTACAACCTAGATGCATATGTGTGCACAGGCTAAAGCTAATACTGTGTTGATGCAGCTTTCAATATAACCACAGCAGTATATCTTATTGGGTACACACCTGCCATCAATTACAATGACTCTTTGATTAACAGCAAATAATGGTTAGCTGTCCTACCAGGAATATCCTAACAAATACCCAGTTGTCTGCTACAGCAGAAGTCATGGGTTGCATACAGCTGATGAAGATGCTAAGGGATGACATTTCTGAGATGTATCAGCCTGGAAAAGGGTACTAAAACATTTCCACAGCATTCCATATACCATAGAAGATAGTGCAGACAGTCGTCAAAAGGTGGTAAAAATATGGAGCTACAATGACATTGTGAAGGAGTGTAAATCCCTCCAAATTCTATGAGAATGCATCACCACAACTGGCCAGGGAGGCTGCCAGGTGCCCTACTGCAACAGTGAAGGAGTAGCACGCATCTCTGGCAAGAACTGGGTGTGTACTACATGTGACAACATTCTTCCGTGGTCTCCATATGTCTTGACTATGGGGTAGGGTTGGAGGATGGCAGCAGTTCCTCACAACAATCAATATCTAGGCCTGGGTAAAGTGTGAAAACAATACAGTAGGTCTTCAAAGAGCAAATTGGAAAATTTGTTATGGTCATATGGGATCAAGGTTGAACTCTATGGCCACAATCCTAACGGGTTTGTTTGGTGCAATAATACCACTGCACATCACCACAAAAACACCACCCCCATGGTGAAGCATGGTGATGAATGTGTCCTGCTTTGGGGTTGATGTTCACATGCTGGAACTGGGGCTGTAGCCAAGTTGGAAGGGATTATGAACACTTCCAAATAATGGTCCCTTGTGGCTCCAATCCTTCTGGTGTTTGCCACATAGCTGTGTATGGAAAGGGATCCCATCTTTCCACAAAACAATGACCCAAGCTATACATCCAGATGAACAAAAGGATAGCTTCACCAGAACATCTGCAATGTTCTTCACTGGCCCAGCTGGAGCCCACACCTACACTCAATACGAAATATGCAGGGTTACCTGAAGAGGGCAGTTCACAGGAGAAGCACTTGCAATCTGACAGAGTTGGAATTGTTTTGTAAGGGAGAGAGTGCAAACATTGGCAAGTCAAGATGTGCCATGCTGATGGACACCTTTCCAAGAGGACTGAATGCTGTGATTAAATCAAAATGTGCTTTAACACAGGATTACTTTAAGGGTGTGCACACTCATGCAACCAGCCTATTGTAACTATTTAATGTACCATATGTTACCCATAACTGATGTGCATTCTCTTCAGTTGGATTGTGCAGGTTATATTTCATATGAAATTAGGGAAATGTTATGACCTGATTTCTGAGGTCTCATGTGATATGTCACAAAATCCTGGCATGATAGCAAGGGTGTGCACACTTACTATATCCACTGTAAGCTTGGGAAGTCATTTGAGTAACCGGCTTTGTTTTGACATACATGTACAGTAGGTTATGCAGTCTGCACCTCAAATTACATTAATTAGTGGCACCAATCCACAGTTCATCCCAGTAATGTATCAAACAAACATAGGAGTTATGAGGAACAGTCCAAACATATGAGCCACACATCTAAACATTCAGCAAGACTCTGCAGAGTTGGGAGGTATGTTCTGTAAGAGTTGCCACAGTGCTATACAGCTGAACAGCAATAATGTTTACATGGGTGCAATGTGTCCTAGGTGAAGGCCCATCAGCAACTAACACCACTCACGTATCCCAGAGGTATATATTAGTAGTAACAGTACATGGAAAGGGCTGCACTGCATGATGCTGAGGGTCTGTCCAGAGTGTGTATGTTATTGTCTGATTGTGTGTCGTG
>NC_056726.1:1936013072-1936093072 GCF_019279795.1 Protopterus annectens
CACACACACACACACACACACACACACACACACACACACACACACACACACACACTTTTACATTTGCCAAGACTGAAATCAGAACTCCTACCTAACTAGTTATTTCTACTATAATGTTACGCAGTTATCGCACACTCCACAGAGATATCAGGTTGAGTCCTGATGTAAGGTACTTTTAAGGTGACTGATATCTGCAGGACTGCTAAAGTAAGACAATGGAAAGTGTACTCGGTGTGAATGGACCCAAAATCTTTAACTTATAAATGCACACACTTTTACATTTGCCAAAACTTAGATTAGAACTCCTACCTAACTATTTATACTATAGTGTTACACAGTTATCGCACACTCCACAGAGCTTATAGGGTTGGGGGCTGCCAAGAGGTATATCTAAAGAGACAGATATCTGCAGGACTGCTAAGGTAAGGCAATGGGAATTGGGTGGGATAAGCCTGTTAATTCCTAGATCCTACTGGCAATTCTCTAAGTGTAGTAGGATTCCCAGTGTGACCTGCTATGGTAAATGTGGGACTCGATTCCAGGGATTGTTGTACTCCAGCCCAATTTTTTGTGCTACAGCTGTACCTCTCAACCTGTTGGTGCAGGATATCTGGAGATAGCCTATAAAAATGGGGGAGACAATGGGCCATACAGTGGTCGGCACTATTTCTCTTAGTAATGTATGAGTTGCTAGGGTTATAGGGTTTGTTTTAGCAGACATCTGACATATATGACATTTGACACTGTCAAGTATAATTTCAGTAACTCATGACATACCTCCTCATCTCATCACAGTAATTTGCCAGAGGAATACAGGATGGATGATGCAGAGACCAATAGTATGGGCCAAATGCTAGGCATTATTGCACAATCCAGCCTGTTGAAAGGTGTGTCTACAACCAATTGACTGCTGGAGCTGTGGAAACAGTCCAGCACCATGTGATATATAATGATGGCGGAATCTCTGTGCATTTCTGTTCTGGCATGGTTTGATTTCCAGTCCATAGATGGGTAATATAAGTTAGGCAGGATCAGGGTGACAGGCAGACTCCAGATAGATTTTTAGGGGATAAGATATATGGAGGAGGTGTCCTGGGTCAGATATTTTGGTCTGTAGCTACCGGTACTTTGCGTAGGGGGCTTCTCAAAGGTTGACTGAACTTGGAGGGTTTTGTGTGCATCAGACTGTTTGACCAGCCAGGAGGTGCATGTGTGTGTCTCACATATATGTATGCTCCACCTCATTTTGCTTGGTTGGCCACATTTTGGGGATTTTGGGGTCAGGATGTTGTATAGGATGAGTGATCAGGGAAGGATGTATTAGTCCCCATGGCTGTGGGCCAGGTTTCTGTAGATGCAAACATGTCACCATCTTCCAGGGTTAGGACTGCCTGCAATGAGTGGATTCCCATGTTTAGACTCTTAATCCTGCCTGTCGAATGTACAGAGTTTCACTGAGTGTCCAGATTCATGACTCGTATAGCTGGCTGGTTACCCAAACAAGTGTGGTCTTCAAGCAAAAGTGTTTTGCAAATCACTCAGGGCTGAAGTCAGATATCACTGACAGCTGACATTGCAGTTTCAGACTTCATACCCTTCAGACATTCCATGCTAATGCAATCATTCCATTAACCTTCTAACATTATTAGAGCAGTATTTCAAAGTTGTCCTCTCTGTACCTTTATCACCCCATTATTCATGACTTTGTCCAGATATCTGGCTCTCTGAGGCTGGCAGCTTTACTCCTAGCAGTTATCAGCAAGGCTTTTCTTTGCATTTTGTTGACTGTGTTATGTTGGTGTTATGGAACCCATGACACTCCCTATAAGGGTAATGTGGGTGAGGCATGGGCCTTTGCCAGAGGCCTGTTGGCCAGGTGTGACAGTTGCAGGACATTTCAAGCAAGGCAGTGCATTCTTCTGATCATATGTTCCCAGGCTGCTGGGCAATGGATACCCCTAGGATGGCACCAGTAAGCTGACTCGGTGTTACTGACAATCACTTTCTGTTCATATTTAGCTATCAGTCTGTGTGACAGCTGGATGCTGCTTAAGGCTATAGACATGTTCCTGCGTTTCTATGGGATTATGGAGGGGCACACCTGTACACAATACACATTTGCACAGAATGTGTTGATATTTGATTAACATTTTGGTCCCATTTAGCATAGTTGAGACTACATGCATTACAGTATCGACCACAAGTCAGATTCTTCTGGAATACACATTTTTATGTTCGGACTTCTTACCTTTCAGAGTCATTCTGCCACTGCCAGACCTGCTATGATATCACTGTGTAAGTCTATAGGTGGGAAGTCCATGGATGTCACCATTTGGAGGCCTTTGCCAGACATTTCTGTATGGTTTGCTACAGCTGATCTGCTCGGTGAGGCTCGGGGTGAGTATGGGACCTCCACTTTGACATCCATGCATGTGACCTTTGACCCCTCCAGTTATTTGGCTTACCACATATACTGCAATGGTATGTGTCGAATAGGGTGGTACTGCATAGTGTGAGTAAGCCAGTAATGGGCATAAACTTCCTGCTGTCCTACATAACTGTCAGTTGTCTGCTGCTATCACAGTACACCACCCAAATCCCTTGCCAGCTTGCATCAATATCATAGATATGCTATCAGAGCATTCTACTCCATTAATTTATTGTTTAGAAGACTGACTTACTTTGTACCTGAGGCAGTTGTGAGGATGGTGCTTGAGGGCTGACTATGTCAGATGCATGCTGTACACTGCTTATACATGGTAATGTATAGGTGGTGTGATGTTTGGCATCCATTTTACTGTGTGTGCAAGTTGGAGAGAGATATCAGTCCCTGGGTACATACGGTGTCAGTGTATGTGCTATGTGTTGCCTTTTTGCCAAGACCAGGGCTTACTGGACACAGCTCCATCTGCCTACAGGGGCAGGCACAAGATGTTCCTTCTCTGAGTCCCTTTGCACCTTTGGAGACCTTGGCAATGGTGGGGGGCTGTGTGGCCCTTCACTGTTTTGTTCCTGCTGCAGCTGTTTCTGCAGGATCATATTGTGTAGCATGGCACATACTATGACCATGTGTGCACATGTGGCTGGAGAGTACTGCAAGGCTCCACCAGATATGCCAAGGCAGCGGAACTGTGACTTGAGCATCCCAAACACACACTCTATAATGATCCTGGTTTGTGTGCATGTCTCATTATGGCACTCTTGTGTGGGTATGTGTGCATTTCTGATGGGTGTCATCAGCCATGGTGCCAGTGCATAGCCAGCATCCCCCAACAGGTGGCCATATGGGATGTCCCCCCTGGCAAATGCCTGGTACAGCTGTGATGAATGCCAGATGTTGGAGTCATGATAGCTTCCAGGGCTGCCAGCAGACACATCCATGATAATGCCCGGGGCATCACACGCAACCTGGCAGTTGATGGAATGGAACCCTTTGTGGTTTAGGTAGACCCTACCCTGGTCACTGCATGGTGCTTTTATGTGGATTTGCATGCAGTCTATGACACCCAGTACCTCCAGGTATTCTGCTACACAGTGGAAGAGATGCATATTGCTGGTCCTCTCTTCACGGGTGCTGGAGAAGTAAATGTGCTCAGTGGCATGTGGTTGCATGGCGTCCAGGAACTGGTGGAGTATCCTGGATGCAGATGCCTGTGAGACCCCCATGATATCCCCAGTTGGTCTTTGGAAAGTACCTGTAGCTACTATTCTTAAGGGTACACATACTTTGGTATCCGCTGAGATGGGTTCCCCTCTGTTGGTTCTGGGTCTGAGAAGAGGTCAGCACAGCTCAATGAGTTGCTGAAATATGTCCCTCTCCACCCTGTTGTGCTCTACTATCTCCAGATCATGTAGCTCCTGGGTCTGAACACTCTTCTCCTCCTCAGTCTGATTCAGTTGTCAGCATTATCCTCCTCAGTGCCTTCAGCCTCTTGCACATACTGATAGATCAAAGTGACAGCAGCCTCTAACATTTTTTGGTAGTTTTCTCAGTTAAAATTCCCCTGTATGTGTGCAGAGTTTGGTGTTTGCATAGTTTATAGCAGTGTGCTGCAGATGTTGCCTGTGTGATTGGCTGACTTTGAGACATTCCACCTCCCAGCTATTTTACTTGTATTTGAGTGCCTCTATTTTGCTATTTCCCTTGTTTTTTCTTTTCCCCTCACCCCTCTGAGGCACGGCGCTCAAACCTACTGCTTAAATGTAAACAGTTCTGCTATTTCCTTTTTTTTTAAGTACCAGTGTACGCCGCACACACCCGTTCAGATAAGGTGAACACATTTTAGCAGAAATGGCCCTCCCCTGGATGGGAACATGGTCTTCATTTCATGGAGTAAGACATTACAGCCTCAGACACACTCCCTTGCTTAGCTGTGCTTAGCTAAGTGCATACCCAGGCAGCGGAGCTCCAATGTGCTTACAGCAAGCATGAAACACACCTTTTTCATGTTAGCTGCTCCTCCTGCCCAAACTATCCTGTTCTAGCACCTACACAGTTAGATGCAGTGTGTGGACTTAGAATATGTTGTGATTCAGTAAATTTCCCCTCATTTGCATACCCCACTGCCTTAGTCCATAGTTACTGCTCTGACATAGAGCCTTTTCCTTTGACAACCAGTGTTTCCTGGTAATGTTTTGATTCTGCATACCATTGACTATAATGGCAAAATGCAGATTTCCCCTAAAATTGAGTTTTAATATTTTTTTTTATTTTCGGCACAATCCCTTTTGTGCGCCGCTGCCCTATGCTTAAACGGCCAAGATCAGCCAAAATAAAATACTTTGATTTTTTATTAAATTAAACACTTTCCCATGCCAATGGCCATATATTTGGCTACTGGCATGCCTAAAGTTTATTATACATGCTTTTATTTGAGCTGTCATGCCTCTATTTTGTTATATGCAGAAATGTGTTCGGTTAGTAACCTAACACATTTCTGCAACTAGCACTGTTCCTGCATGGATGCCTGCCTGCTTCCAGAATTGCTAATTCACTTCATTTTCATGGTTTTCACCCACAAATGAGGAAATTAGCATTCTGCATGGCTTTCCATGCAGGAACAGTGTTGGCAGGCTCGTGCACATCAGATCATCTGTTTCCTGGATCGCTCAGTGGCCATATTCTGTGCAGGAGTGGCTACACTGTTCCTGCACAGAATTTTTTGTTTAATAAATCCCACTGATAGTCTTGCCAAAGTTGGCTAAGGACAAACAATATGTTAAGAATTACCTTTCCATTTCTTTGTTGCAACTAGACGTAAAAACATACAATAAGGTTCTTCCTCAAAGGTTGGATAAGATTGTACCAAGGTTAATTTCCATAAATCATCAGGGGTTAATCAAAGAAAGAGCAGGGAGCCCATATTTAGTAATACTGTGGGTTAATATACAACTAAAGGAACACAGGTGGACTTTTCAGGAGAGTACATTGATGATAGACATTCAAAAAGTATTTGACAGTACTAAATTGAACTTTATTTAGGCACTTCTTGAAAGGTGTGGTTGTCCAGATCATTTTATTAGGATATGGCGACTATTGTAGGCAGAAATGTTTCCTTGTGTATATACCAATGAGATGCCCTCATCTATTGAAATGACACAAAATGGAATGGCACATGGCTGCCTCTGCCCTCTTTTTTATTGCTTTGGCAATGGCAGCCTTCAATGAATTTCCAAAAAACTGGGACAGGGGATGCCATTTTAATTGATGACTTTAGGCGTTTGCTAACATCATAGCTTGCAGAAGACTGTGTTATATGGCAAAATAACCCACAGCTAAACATACAAAGAGTTTTGAAGTTGTCTGCATATTTCAAAAGGGTTTAAGGCCTTGGTAATAACATGGCCCAAATGCAAATGTTTCATCTTATGACCAAGTCATGTGAGACCATGAGGGCATTGTGTCACCTACCATGTAGATTTGCTACCAGGTTAGTATTCTTGGGCACTTGGTTGCACCTAAACATTTTCCAGAATGTCCGGATAAATGCTTGACCATTGACATGTGATTTATAAAACAAGATATATAACTGAGCTAGGTTAAAACTTTCTTTTTTAAGTAGATTCAAATTTGTCATGGCATGCATATTACCTATAGTGTTTTATTTATTTATTTATTTTATTTATTTATTTCCAGTTTGATTACCGGGGAAGTCCACTGGGCCAGAACGTACCCATTTTCATTGGAGGCCCGGGGAGAAAAGCTCCAAAAGCAAAGCAAATTCAATCTTAGTTACATGGTGTAAAAGGTAGTAATAAAATATATACATTAGAAATTGCATTACATTGATACAGATTTGTAAAAAAAAAAGCAAAAACACACAGTATACTTCAAAAATCATCATTCAGGAAGGTAGATAATAGATTTAGTAGTTTCCTTCAAGTAGCAGGTTAAACTGTATGAGAAGAAGGTCTAAGGTTATTATGCTATTTACAATATTTACATATGAGGAGAAGAGAGAGAGAGAAAGTACATAGACTGAGAGTGGATTAAGGTTTGATCAAGCTGTGATCGAGAGAAGAAAAGAGAAGAGAGAGAAAAAAAAAGAGAATTAGGATAGAGTAGAGAGAAAGGCTATAGAGGGATTCAAGGGGAATTTATTTAAATTTAAGTAGGATGTAAGCAGGTACACTTATGTTTAGTGGACAAGTAAGAGAAAAGTTGGGTTTTGAAGGCTTCAGTGTTAGATGTTTTTCTAAGAGTAGAAGGGAGAGAGTTCCATTTCCTGCCAAGAGAGTAGGAGAGAAGGAGTTGGCCACCAGGGCGATTGGGTTTGTGGATGGCGATTAAATTTTGGTGTTGTTTCTTCTTAGACATTTATGCCATGTTGTATTTACAAGTATATTAAGGAATGGTAAGGATTAGTTATGAGGTTTGTATGGCAGAAGAGTAGACCCAAAATTATTTTTGTTTACCTAATTTGCAAGCTAATGGGAAGGCAGCAATAGGATGGCAGTATATGCAGGCTCAGCAAATGATAAACTGCTCTGGTTCCAGGTGGAATTTTTTAATATACTGAAAGTTGATCTGTTTCTGTCAGGCATTTATTGATGTGACTAGGGGGTGGTGCTGGAAAGATAGTTTGAGCAGCAAGTGAAGTGTAACCATAACGGGCATACAAAGGGAATACTTATTTTGCCCATATCAAGGATATGAGCCAATTCAGTAATTTGCTTAGTTAGTTAGTTAGTTAGTTAGTTAGTTAGTTAGTTAGGTAGGTAGTTAGTTAGTTAGTTAGTTGTCTATCAATGCTTTGTTGACTGGGTTAGTCCCATGAGGCTAATGGCATCTTTTTAGGGGAAACCTGAAATGGCATTTATACCATTAAGGAAAATTTGGCCAGGGCATCAGGGAACTTTCCTTAATCTTGTTAGTCAGGGGAAAGATTTGTGTGTTACACATCCTAACTTTCTGTTTCATGTCCAGGCATGGAAACAGCCAGGAGGAACAGGAAAAGAATATGGTTGATTCAGCTTTGGCTGAAAATGAAGTGAAGGGTGATGAAAATGTAACTGAAATGGTAGAATCCATACCAGAAGTTTTTTCGTGATGCTGTGGGTACAGAAAAAACAGTGAGTGAGACTGTAGCTGTAATATAGATGGATTCAGAGGAAAACTTTCAGAGGAGATTGTTTGAAGGAGAGACAGTTACCAATGAGAAATGCATAATTAAAACCCTCCAATTGGGAGGGTTGTGGTATGATTATTTGAAAGAAATGGTAAGCCAAAGTGAACCAGAAAGTGGAGCAGCAATTTCATGGAGTGACATCATGGATAAAATAGAAGAAGAAAAAGGAGAAGAGACTGTGCCAGAAAAACTTCAAGAGACAAAAACGTATGCACAAACTGCGGGAGAAGGAGCAAAGAGAAAAGAAGAAATAAAAGAAACAAAAAAGAAGTATACAGTATGTGTGAGCTGTAAAAATGAAGAAAGCTAGGACAGGTATAAGGTTTGGGACTCTGTCATAGCACCTCTGGTTGTCAAAGCAAAATAGGTAAGAGCATTTATTTTAATTAAGAGACTTTTAAGACTTGATATTTGAGACTGGGCAGCCCTTGGAAAATGTTTTGGGTGCATGCATATGAACAAAAGACAAATATTTATCCATAGTCAGAATATGTCATTGAAGTTTTTTACAGACAAACAACAACAAGAATAATGATCCAGTTTAGAACTGAAGTTGAAGCAAAAGAACTGAAAGAACATTTCTTAACTATATGTAAAGAGGTAATGGACACTAGAAAAGTATATGATAAAAGAGGATTATGGACTGGGGGATGAGAATGTGGAGTAATACTGAAAATGGAAAATGATAATGTTATGCATATACCTAGTATTATTAATGTTCATGGTAATAGAGGTTTTGTGAAATACAGGGGTCAACCAAAAACTTGTTATTTTTGTGGAAAAAATGATCATTTAATCAATGAATGTGAAAAAATATATGTTATTTATGTGATAAAACAGGGCACAATGCAAAAATAATTTGATTTAAAGTGTAAAAAATGTGGCAATACTGGTCATTCATGGCAAGAATGTGAACTGAATGTGCAAAAAAATGAAAATGAAGTTATACAGGATAAAGAGACAGAATGTGTTATACAAGAAAATGTACAAAAATATGTAACTGATAGAGATTATACATAAAGTTAAAGAAAATAACAAGGAAAAAGAAAAACTGGAGACAAGTCATTAAAAATTTACACCAAGCTTTACCTCACTCCTCCCTAGTCCAATATGCTGATGATTCGACCAAAGTCTGTTCTGCACCCAACCCTATCATCCTACAACAAATGACCCAAACAGCTTTCTCTACTTTTGAATCTTGGATCCACCAAAATCATCTGTCCTTAAATGCCAAAAAAAAATTATGTTGCTCACCCCTAAAAAGAATACTTCTATCAGTTTCCAAGACTTTAACATTCTTTCATTAAATTCCATAAAGATCGAACTCGTGGCTAATAAGAAACTCTTGGGGGTTATAACAGACAACAATGTAAAATTTGATCTACATATCCAATCCAACATCTCTAAAACCCAAAAAACTTGGCCTCCTCTACAGGCAAGATAAATTCCTCTCCCCTGCTACTAAACAAACCCTAACCCTCTCTTACTTGCTTCCTTCTCTAACCTACATTACTCCTCTACTAACTAACCTGCAGTCCTCTTTAAAACTGAAATTAGAATCCTGTTATAACAAAATTGCCAAATTTGCTTCTAATTGTCATTATTCTACCCATCACTGTATAGCCTTAAGGCATCTCCACTGGCTTGAATTCCCACATTTCCTGCTACACCTCCAACTAACTACCTCTCATAGACTAATATTCAAACCACAAGACTGCCCTGCACTCAGCTCCTTATTTACCCCTTACTCCCCCACTATGTCATTACGCTCAGAAAATCAAAACTTACTACAAGTCCATAAAACACACCTTCCAGTTGTTTAATTTCTATACTCCTGGACTATGGCCAGACACTGGAATAACCCCCCCTCTTCTGTGCATTCTGAACAACACCCTTTCAAATTCAAAACCACCCTCCAAAATCATCTTTTTTCTAAATGGATTTGCAGCTGCTGTACCTCCTCTAATGCTGTTACCTAACCCTCTCTCCCTTATTTGTACTCCTTACATTGCTTTATTTTTAATTAACTTATGATCTTTGCTGCCTCTAAAATCACATTTTTGTCATTTTGCTTAATTCTATTATTACATTGTGCAGCTGTAAGCTGTACCACTTCACTGATATCATTGTATAGTAGAAACCCTTGTAAATATTGTAACTACTGTGTGGTAGCCACCTCTGTACTGTAATGCAGTTTTTCTATGTAAATTTTACCTCATCACTGGTATCATTCATTTTGTAGTAACTCTTGTAAGTATTGTAACTACCTTGTGGTAGCCACCTCTGGAATGTAATGCAGTTTTCCTTATCGTATTAATCTATTGGAGCTTTCCTCCCTGGGCCTCCACTTAAAATGGGCTCTCATCAGCCTAGTGGACCTTCCCGGTAAACAAACATCATAAAAATAAAAAAATAAAAATGTGAGGAAGAAGCAGATTGTTGCACAGTAAGAAATTAAAAAAAAATTCAATAGGGAAAAGAGTTAAAGAAAGGAAATAAAAATTCAAAAACATAATGCTTAGAGAAAATAAGAAAGGAAAGGATAAACATTTTTATTATACTAATTAGTCTTAAACACTGAAAATATTATCTTTAAATGTGAACAGTATGAAAAATCTTAAAAGGATAATAGGTATATTACAATGGTGTGCTGCAGTAGATACAAATATTATTGTTTTAGAAGTTATCAGATTATTAACAGAAGAAGAAAGAGCATAAACTGAAAACCTTTGGAATGGTGTAGTAGATTGGAACTTGGGGAAAGAAATATGCTCAGGTATATGTATATTATGTCAAGAAATCATTAAAATATTAAATGTAACCATTGTGGAACCAGGCTGAACTATGGTAATAGACAAGGATGTAAATAAATATGTGTATAGAATTATAGCTTTATATGCATATGTAACAAAAAAAGAGAGAGAAATGATATTTAAAATATTCTTGAATATGTTTGTGTAAATATGGACATTATAGTTATTATATTATCATTTAAGGAAAAATAAGAGCAATTGTGATGTTAAAATGGCTAAAGAAATTATGAGATGTAGAAAGTTAAGTGTATGGGAGAATAACCACTGGACCTACAAAAGGAATGAAATTGGGACAGAAACTGATTATTTTTTAATATCTGATAGTTTAAAAGTTAGGAAAAAATGAATTAAGTGTACTGAAATGGTCAAATCATGTGGAAATATGGGTTAAAGTACAGGAAAATGAAGAATATATAAGACTAGGAAAAGGAATAAAGAGAGTTAATGAAAATAAATTAGATTTAAAAGAGAAAAATAGAACTCATGGAATTACAGAAAAATCATTCAACTATGGTGGAGTTTTATGAGAATTGGACTGTTTGGTGACTTAATTTTAAAGAAAAATATAAAAAAGTATTTTTAGAATGTATAACGAAGAAAAGAAGAAAAGAAAAAGAGAGCTATAAGATATTAAGTCAAGAAACATTTAGAGACTTAGAGAAGAACAATTCATTTTATGAAAAAGAAAGAGAAATATATAAAATGAATCAAATTAAAATTAACAACTTGTTATATATGCAAAAATATTCTTTGCAAGGAAAGAAAGAAGAGGTAGCACCATATTTGAGTAAAATAATAAAAGAAGGAAAAATAATAAGTGAATTAAAAATAAGGAAGGTAAGCAAATAAGACAGCAAGAAGGAGTATACAAAATAATTAAAGAATATCCCTCGGATTTACTGATCTTCCATGTAAGACTAGATTAGTCTTGCACAGAAGCGCCAGTGTAAGAGTATGATGTCAGCGTTCTATGCATATTAATGAGGGTGCGCTGCCTCAACTCTAAAGCTTACACGGATCGTGGATGAGTTTAGGGGGCATGTCAGACTGCCAAGCAGTCCAAATATCCACGCCCCTGCAATGAAGAAATGCTGCAACTTCACATTTAAATGAGCAGGTCCACTCATATGTGTACAATGTAACACTACACTCCCCCATATGTTCAACAACTAACAGAATAAAAAATACAAATATTTTTTTTTTATCCTCCGATATAGCTGCGTGTAGTTGCACAGGTTTGCCCGGATTTGCCCATTGCTTAGCTACAGTTACAACAGCTTAGAAACCAGAAGAGGATAATAAGAAAAATATATGCAAATTAAGTAAGATAGCGTAGTGGTTAGAGCTGTCACACAAAGAGGAGGCATTCCCGATTCAAGTCCCAATACCGCACGTTCCATTTTCTGTGTGAAATCTATATACAAAAACATTTCCTGACATTTTTTATATATAAGTTTTGTAAAAAGCATTGAAATGTAAAATTTAGTAGTGCATGAATTATATATATGAAGGTGAAATGTTTATGCATTCTGAGGCACGCGCACCTTATTTTAAGCAATATAAAGCACTGCTAACCACATTTTACCATTATTGAGATGTGGATATAATTATATTGGAAGACATCAGGATATTGGCAGAGGAAGTAAGACTGTAAACACAAAAATGTTGGGATGGGGAAATATGAAATATAGGGAATACAGACTGTTCAAGAAGAGCAATATTATGTAGAAAGGAAAAGAGAGTTGTAGGTAAACTTATGAGAGAATAAGAGAATTATTGTATAAACAAAATATTTTCTACAAGGGAGAAAAGAAGAACTTCCCACCTGTTTAGGAAAAGTAGTAAAATAGGACAGTAGTATAATAAGAGAAATGAAAGACAAAGAAGGTAATAAGAAAAGTCAGCAACAGACTGTGTAAATTGTTTTAAGCTATGAAGAAGAAATGTTTAGTAAAAAATGAAACATGACATAAAGGATTGGGAAGTTAAAGAAATTCTCAACAAAATAATAGAGAACTCAGTAAGGCAATTACCTTATATGAATAAGAAAATATATTTAAATAGTTAAATGTAGAATCAATATCAGGTCCCAATAACATTGGGATTGACATGTATCAAAATTTAGAAGTATGACAAAAATGCTTAATATTTGTATATAATGAATGGTTGAATGATGGACTGAAATAAAAGGAATTATGTAGTGGAATATTAAAATTTATATGGAAAAAGGGAGAAAGAGAAGATATAAAAAATAAGTCACTAGCCCTATATATTACAGATTATAAGAGATTTATGAAAATAATACAATAGAGATTTGAAAGTAAGATGCAGTACATCATGACAGGCAGAGTAAATGGTTTAAAAGGAAAGTGATGTCAGGAATTATTAATATAGTGAGAGAAATTAGAGATTATATAAATAGAAAGAAGGAATATGTAAAACTTATGGTAGGTGATATTAATAAAGCATTTGACTTTATACAGCATGACATTTTATGAAAATAATGTATGTATATATATATATATATATATATATATATATATATATATATATATATAGATATATAAAATATTAATGATAAGATTAAACAAGTGTGTATAACAGCTTATGAGAGCAATAAAAAAATTATTTTAATTAATGGATGGCTAAGTAATGAAATAAATTCAGTAGTAGTACAAGGCAAAGGTGTCCAATGAGCAGTATTTTGTTTGCTTTGTTTAATAACACCGTATTTAGAGAGGTAAATTAGAAAATAAAGAATGCGAGTTATAAAATTTAAATGGAAATTGAAACCAAGATGATATTATCATAATGACTGAAAATAGAGAGTGGATGAGCGAAGTTATTTATTTAGCTGAAAGTTTATGAAAAAGAGGTATGATCCTTAAAAATAAAAAATAAACAACTGGGTGACAACGAAAATAGTAGGTATTCAATTTTCTATGAAGGAAATATCTATTTTAAGGATAAAATTAGATAAAGAAGAAAGACTGGGATCTAGTAATAAAGACAATAATAAAGAAATAAAGGATATTTGTATATTATTAAAAGCATATAGATTAATGTATAAGAAAAAATGCACCTCATTAATTCAGTGCTATTGGGAAATATATCATATTTGTCCAGTGTCATCTGGATTCTTATGGGATATGAAAAACTGCTATTATCAATAAATGTTTTATTTTGTTAAAAGTGAAAATGGATAAGGAAAATGGAGGATTAGGTATGATAAATCCAGTACTGTATGTTGCTTCATTAAACTTATATAAGATGTTGAAATGGTTAAGTGAAATGAATGAGGAATTTGTGACAATTATACTGAAGGAAAAGTATAAGGAAATTTGGAAAAATATAAGAAATAAAAAACAAAAGAATATTTAAATGAAGATATAGAGAACCATCAACAAAAGTTAAGAATGTTGAAAATAAAAATTGATGACATGGAGGAAGATAGAAAGATGAGGTAGAAAAATATTATGGAAAGACACTATTGTATAAATCCATGGGAATATGTTTCCGAAGCAAAGATTTAAGCATTTAAAGAAAGAAATAGATGGTGTATGCACAGTGTTGAATGTCAAGATTTTTATGGAGATTGGGAATAAACAAATACTTGTTAAAACATATATGCCTTAAAAAAGAAAAAATGAAAGAATATGTTTATATTGTGGGAAGAAGAAACAACAGAACATTTTTCAGTCTGAGATTGTCAAAAAATTATGAAATGAATTATGTAAGGAAAACAATTTGAAGATATTAAAAAAATATGAAGATATAAAGATGGAAATGGTTGAATATGGATATTATGGAGATATAAGTAAACATGTAAAGACAGATTTAGATAAGAAAGTTTTTTATGTCATTTGGTTAATATGGAATAAAAGAATTAATCAAATTATGTTTAATGTAAAATGGGTATCTTTACTTATTTTGAAGAAGATTGTGTTATGGTTATTGAAAAAGGAGTGGGGGTTAATATAAAATGGCAAGTTTTGATGTATAAAGTATGGACATAAATAAAAATAATTGTATAAAATGTAAATATATACAAATATGTAAATATATATATATATATATATATATATATATATATATATATATATATATATATATATATATATATATATATATATCTATATATATATAAATATATATATATATGTATGTGTGTGTATATATGTGTCCTCTTCATTTGATCAGCTTTTCCTAACACCGAAACTTTGATCACAGAAGTCACAAGGAGCGATGTTCTGAAATGTTGAACCCTGTGAATGGAGATCGAAGTACAATACGAAACGGGAACTTTACCATTCTCTTCACTGTAGTGCAATCTCGGAGTTGGTATATTCAAGTAGCACGGGCTGTGAGGGGTGCAGGGGGGCTTGTCCCCCCACAAAAACATGAAATTAGAAGGTTTAGTGTTTTATATATTTTTTCTGTAGGTTCAACATTACAGTAGTTTGATCCTTGGTCTTCAATGATCAGAGGTTCGATGTTCTAAAAAGTCGACCCAGTGAAGTGGACCCATATATATACACACATATATATATATATATATATATATATATATATATATGTATGTATATATATATATAGACACACACACATACACACACACACACACACACACACACACACACACACACACACACACACACACACACACACACACGCGCACACACACACACACACACACACACACACACACACAAACACACACACATGTGTGCAATAATAAATAATAATAAAGACATACTAATGGATGTAAGTGAGGCCTGCGACAGCAGGTATATATGCCTTATACTCTTGAAAGGTGGTTACACCGAGGCGTTGGAGAATAAAGAATTTGCTTTTGGATTTGAATTTGGTTCCTGTTTTTTCGATTCCTGACTTTTGAAGATTTTGCTGTTGCTGTTTTGGTATTGTTTTGGATCAGCGTTGTTTCTATCTGAAGGTGTGTGGAGTGGAGTTTGTGTAAATATATGCTTTTTTATCAGCACCTTGTGGAAAGACACCTGCTAAGGCAGCAATGGCTAAGCACATGTACAACTGGGATCCTGGTGCAAATATACAACCATATAATGCCACACACATACTCCTGGATATAGAAATGTGTCTTACAGCCTGTATATAAGCATATATATCTTGCAAATGTACATGATTTTGTAGTGTGTTAGTAGTTCAGTTTGTTAAATGCCTTGTATATGCTATATTTTGCCACACACAGTCCTGGGTTCTAATCCAGTGTTGTGTCACACTTCAATTACATTATTTTGAAGACAGCAAGTAATGACTGAGTCATGCAATCTTACTCCCCACAGGCTACTGCTACTTCATTAGCTGCTACCCAGTTTTACTGCTACCTAGTTTTGCAAGGCAAAGGCCTGTAGGTACAGACACAATGCACATCTCCATATAACCTAACTATATGTCACCTACTACTCTGTTAGTCGCACTGTTGCATAACAGACATACCTTAATAACATGCCCCAATTGCATTGTATAGAATACCCTTACCCTGGCTGTGCCATAATGACAGGCCTCACACAGCTGACACAGTTAGAAGTACACCTTGCTGTCCACCAAATTGTTCAAACTCCTTCCTATGTGTTGTAGGCTGTAGCTGCTTACACACGTGTATGTAAAGGTAGATGCTACAGACCTACCATACCTCCCAATCCCCTAGAACAAGGGATCCAGACATAGCCATACTTAGTGGAGGGTTGGGCAAAGGCCCAGAGATTGGGACATGTGTAACACTTTGCCCCTACAAAGATAGTACATTCATAGGTTCATAGGTTCATAGATTAGTACTAAGCTAACTGCCCTTGTGAGCCATTTTAAGACTAGCCAATTATCCATTGTGAGACTCAAACCCTGCACCTTGTGTTTGTAAGGCAAATACCTTAACCATTAGGCCACCATCCCAACCCAATGTGGTCATCTGGAAGTGCACTGGCAATCATTGTGGCTGAGGTCAGTAAGGGAAGAGACACATGTGTGCCACAATTCATATCCATCAGACTATGCAAGTTGAAAGAATAACAGCTATTGCAGTAGCATGCCTAGTCTGATGGATATGAATTGTGGCACACATGTGTCTCTTACCTTACTGACCTCAGCCACAATGATTGCCACTGCACTGCCAGATGACCACAATGTCATGAGACACTGACCACACATATGAGACAAAACTGTGGACATACTTCAGAAATCTCTAAAGTGTATGGTGTTTGTACCTACCCTCTATGATGATGCAGTCTCCACACCTCAATAATGTCCATCTCAAAAACTAAGAAAAGGGTCAAGGCCTACATGAAGGCCTTATATAGTGCACTGTGGTGCTATGTCATTGGCTAATGATAGTGCAATACAGCTATTATGGTTGCAATTAACAATTCTGAGCCATAGATTGGTGTAGAGGCAAATAACTGTTAATGAGCAGTACCTTAAACAACAAGCAGTTGGTTATGGGGAACAGAAACAGGTCTGTATGAGACTTAACACACACACAGAGTAAGCCTGTCTTAGATCTATGTTAATGACATGTCATTGATACTCTGCTGTCCTACACCTACAGGCATGCCTCTCAATTGTTCCTGATTTCAATCACATCTCAGCTCTGTCCCAATCAATCCCACCTACAACAGTCAGCTGTTGTAGGAAAGCTAGTTATTAGTGACAATAAGAGAGGGTGTACACCCCTGTAATGTCAAATGATGTAATGTAATTCACCTCCTCTCATTCTGTCCATGTTTCACATAATTAGTTCTAACATTGTAAAACTGTCCCTGAATGTCCCTGATGTACTCTGGCTAAGTCCCTGTTTCTGTTGATATTTGTCCCTGTTTGGCTGAGAGCTAAGTCATACCTGTCAAACTCCAACAGCATGAACTCAGGACAAAGCCATAATTAATTGAGGAACAAAGGCTCAAGCTTACTGACAGTGTTTATGTATTGCTCATACAAAGTAAGAATGGGAATAGACTAAACTGATAATACTGTAGCATAACTGTGTTCTGAAGGGTATGACGTGTGAAACTTAGATGTCTGTCTTAATTTTCTGACATCAACCATCAATGATTGGCCAACCATTTGTCAGACTATGGGGCAAAGATCTTGACAGTCTGCAAATATCTGTATAGTTGAGAGGTATAATGCCTGCAGGGAATATATACTACAGTAGGTTTGCATTGCTTTCTGTCATTGTGGCACACTGGTGTTGCTGGACAGTCCCCGTATTTTCATTGCAATAACACACTACTATTTGTCCGACAGCAGCTGCATGACATATTATTGGGAGTTTGCTTGTAGGGGACACAACACAGTACACTGCAGTGATGGGTGTAGGAACATACAGCAGAATCTGTCATGGCACACAGGGACATATCCCACTATTGCTACTATCTTGGTGATAACCACACACTTAGTGTGTTGCCAGACTGGGGGTATGACATGTGAGGGAGCAGTGGATAGTGCAGACCATTATGGGTGTGCTGGATCTGTACACAGTGGTTGTCCACATATCTGGTCCCGTAATGTGTTCTCCTCTTGTTGTCTTTCAGGAACCATGTACCACAGGAGGCATATACCCTTCTCAACTGCAGAGAATGACATCATATTGGATGGACTGAGAACCCACCATCAGATATTGCTCTCCAGGGGGAGGCACAATTGAACAGCGGGTGGCATTGTGGGCAGACTTTATGTGGGCTGCCACTCAGAATGTTCAACAGGACATGACCTATGAGTATGTCTGACACCAGGTCACAGATATGTTGAATGCGCATGACAAAGGACAGCTGCTGTTGTCAGGGATTGTGCCACCACTGGTGGAGAGCCTGTGATGGAACAACCACTCTCAGCCACAGAGGAATTCCTGGTGAACCTAGAAACAGCCAACAGCTCCCATTCATCCATCATGCCATACATCATGGAGGTGAGTGCCACAGTGCACACAGAGGAGGAATGTCCAGGTAAGCTTACTGTGTTCCCCCGTGTAATACTGTATTAGTCATTGTGGCAGGCTGTACATACCAGTGCATGGGTGTCAGGTCTATCTGCATTGGGGGGGTTGGGTTTTATGTTCAGTTGTGCACACATACTCAGAATGTCAGCAATATAGCCATTATCACAGTAGTTACTGTACATGTGGATATATGCACCTTGTAGTACTGCAACATTTGGTGCTGCTGACAATACCTGTCCCTTATCTTTTCATAGTTCCATCAATGTGACCCAAGTCTGTGGTCCTGTACCAGGTAAGTGTGATAGTGTTGTTCTAATGATCTTATATGTTCTAAGAAAGTTAAGGGTTGCAATTTTGCCCTATGTACAACTGTTGTGCTTAGCCAGAGTAGGATATTTTATGTTCCATTCTGGAACAGTTAACTACAGTGCATAGACTGGGTAATCACAGAAGTGTAATTGTACAAACATTAACATGTTTGCACTTATAGTTATGAATGACTATGCAGCCTGCTATACATGAGGCAAGCACTTTAAGATGCCTGTTCAAACACAAGAGGAAGATGGTACATACCCGAGGCAGTGATACTACTACTGGCATATTATTCTCAATATAGGTGTACTGGGTTTTATGTTTAGTTCTATCACATGCAGTGTCATATTGCATACCTTACATGTGTATTGTACTAGTAATGTTAACTGGATGTAGCTGTAATGCATGTTATAATGGACATGACTTTTCAGTGTATGCTGTTCTGAGTTTGTTTGTTGTGCATGGGAATAGAGATATGAAGATGTGGGACTTGTAATGCAGTTTTGGATCCTTATCTGTATGAGCCTGTGTGGATTACCATACATAACAGTGCAGGTAGTAATGTACTGCTGTTTTGTTGTGTCTCACAAGTGACTGGGAGATTTGTAGTCTGTCCCCCTTGCAACCTGATGTCAGTGTCTCATCAAACGCTGATAATGATGGTGGCCATAGTGAGTCAAAGGTGAAGTTGTTGGTGGCTGAATCTGTCTCAGTGGTTGATATCCCTCTTCTGCTCCCATTGTCACCACACAGAGTCAGTATGCCCACACATGCCCAGTCCCCAGATGCCACAGATATTGGACAGTTGGAGTGTGGTGACATTGAATAAGGCAGTGTAAAAACTATGACATCAGTGAGTGTAGACACTGGCCGTAGCTGGCTAGGTCCCACACAGGTGGATTGACAGGGGCGCTCAAAGTAGGACTGCTATCCATCCAGCACCTGTTGCAGGTGTCATATAATGGGTCACTCACTGCATGTTTCAGGCCATCATGGAGGCACAGGCACATTCAGAATGCAACACCAGACAGATGCTTAGTATCATGGACACAGCACAGTCTGACATCCGTGACTGCCTCCACTGCATTGGGAACACCCTGGATCAGTTCACTGATGTAGTGAATAGATGGTGGGCTGAGACAGTGTCTGTCTTTGACCCCACATTGTCTGTGCTGGAACATCTAGTTGGTATTGGGCATGAGACATGTGGACAAAGGTCAGCAACACCATCTCCTGGGAGTCCATGTGACAATGCACAGTTATGCTCTCGTAGAGGCAGTATCTCCAGTGCTACAGTGGGAAGTGTGCTGTCCACACCACAATGTGGTAGGTCATGGTCACATGGTCTTGGGTGGTCCCATGGGGGACACAGCCCCAGCATTTTGCAGAAACCATCAGGTACTAGCACCGCATCTGACCTTGGGCATGGTGGTGCCAGTGCTACTCCTGGCAGAGACAGTTCATGTGTTCATGGCCAAAGATGGTGAACTGTCCATTCTACCATGTACAGTCCACAGTTGTCCAACATATACATGTGTAGGGTTAGCACTGGGCTTGCTTGTGTACATGCACACCCAAATATCACTGTCACATGCAGGTTACCAACAGACACACACTGCACCTCTCCATGGCCCATCTAACCCAGACCCCTTCCTGACTCACACACATGCTGTCACCTGTTTGGCACAGCCTAGGCAACTGGCACCCCTACACCACATCCTGTGTATGTGATGATACCTGTGCCACATCCCTGCCATCTGTGCCATTGATGCAAGGAAATGCAAATATGTGTCTGATGCACAGGATGACTATATTACTTTACATGTACTTATGTAGTGCTATATTGTTTGCCATGGCACTTGTTGTGGGTCACTACAGGTATTGTCTCCTGGCATGTGTCATGACTACACATCATACTTTGTGTATCTTTGTTGCTAGATGTTAGACTGGTGATACTATTACAGACTGACAGGTGTATCATGGACCTGTGTATGTGTCTGTTTCAGGAGTCTAAGGGGTTAAACAATGGACACATGGTGGCAATACAGTGGCGCAGGATGGCATGGCAGGCAGCAGACATATGATGTCAGCAAGGTAAGGCAGTATAAGTGCATGGCTCCCTACATGCATATGTGTATAAGAGTGTATCAGGGACAATGGGGGCAGTCAGTGTAATCATGCATTCATACCTTGTGACAAGATCTGCTACCCTTGATACATGTCACCTGGGTTTTCTGAACATACAAATCTAGAAGATGGCAGACATCAGTTATGCTTATTTGGAGGAGGACAATTTAGAGGCCAGCAGCTAGTCACATGCCCATAAAATGCATAAGCATTGCATGGAAATAGCCTGTAAAGGCATGTCCGTAGTGCTGTAAGGGGATATACACATGCACGCATGCGGTTGAAGTAGATTCTACCCTCCTCACTGGGTGGTGCCTTGATGTGTACATGAGTGCAATCTATGGCACCCAGTACCTCAGGGTAGTGTGCAACATGGTACAAGTGTTGCATACTGCTGGCCCTTGCCTCAGGGTAAGGGGAAAATAAATGTGCTTACAGGCATGTGACAGCATGGCATCCAGGAACTGGTGGTGTACCCTGGATGCTGATGCCTGTGAGACCCCATCATGTCCCCAGTGGGTCTTTGGAATGTACCCATAGTTAGTATCCTACGAGCTACATATACCTTTGTTTTGACTGGGATGGGTTCCCCTCTGTTGGTTGTGGGTCTGATTTGAGGTTGGCAGAGCTCAGTGAGCTATTGCAGTATGTCTCTGTCCACCCTGTAGTGCTGTATGATCTCCAGCTCTTGTAACCCCCGGAAAGTTACCCTGGGCCTGAACACTCTTATCCATCCCAGTCTATGCCTATGGTCAGCAGCAGCAGCACTGACCTCAGCATCTAGCATATACATATTTAACAGACCTGCAGCTGTCCCTAGCATTTCTACAGTTAAAAGTCCCAAGTCTGTACTCCACTGGTGCAGAGCATGGGGGTGAAATCAGATTGTAGGGTTTCTGCAACCTTTATTGTGCTCTGCTGTAGAAGCAGCCTTTGTGATTGACTACCTATAATGCATTCCACCTACCACGTACATCATTATAGACTGTTAATGGCCCTAGTTTAAGTGGAACAGGGGTCATCAATAGTTAAGATATCATTGCCTTTTTCACCCAATTTTTTTAACAGCCTTCCTTGCTGGGCACTGCTGCACATTGTGCAAACACACTCTGCAAAGGTAAACAATGCTCAGCAGTCAGTTGACACACCCCCATGGACAGGCATTTTCAGCACAGTGGCACATTGCACAAACATGCTGAAACAAGCTCTCTGAAGGTAAACAAAGCTTAGCAGTCACTGTACACACACCCCGTCTCAGCACAGTGGCAAGCCATGCAAACAGGTGCTGCTGAGCTCCAATGAGCTTAAAAGTCCTCAGATACACCTCCCTTTGCTGTCAGCTACCTCTGTTGTGGACCCCGACATGGTTTCTCTGCCTACAAATATGGGATCTACGGACATGGATACCCATTTGTGCTATTCAGTAACCCCAGCTCATTTGGATAGAGATCCATGCACTCAACCTGGAAACTACACGGTTCCAGGTGCTACCTCACAGCAGTCTACCATTGTACATACTCCACACAGGGTCCTATAATGCATTACTGTCACATACTATTAATTTTCATTTTTACACTTTTTAAATTTTCTTTTTCATAACAGCATGTTTGCGCACTGTGGTGTGCTGCGCAAACATAACCTGATTATTAAAAAAACCTAATTGTAAATTATTTTCCATTAGATTTTGGACACACAGTGGATAGTTTTGCACACATCTGTGTCGGCTATGGTATCTCTGTCCTTTTAACTGCACCTTTACAGCCCCTGTTGTCTGTTTAAAATCCTGTACATGGAATTTTTCCCTGTACATTTCGGACACCAACACGGGCTCTGCAGAACTGCCTCTCTGCTTGCTGGATCACTCTACCACCCTCATTTGCATGTAATTCACCTGCTTATGTGGTGATTTGCATGCCACTGACACTTCCATGTTGGCGTGCTCATGCACACCAATCAGTTCTGTTTACAGGATCGTACACCTGGTTACTTTCAGGTAAGCAGTGTGTCACTCTGCCTACATGCAAAGTAAGTCCATGCACGCTCTATTAAATCCCACCCCCCATTGTTTATTAAGTGTAACTCACCTCCTTTTCTGAAAAAGGCACTAGATAGGAATTAAGAGGGAAAGAGCTAAAAGCTGGGTCAAAATAAGGGGTAGTTGAGAGGTCTAAATCTGTTTCTCAAATTATTTTGCAATTATGAACTACTACTGTACAAAAACATATATGGCAATGACAGTTCACAGAAATGTCTGTGTAGTCTCATAAAATGTTTAAAACTCCTCTACTGTAACAGTTAGTGGCAATCAGGCAAATTAAACAGTGTCTTTGGTGCGAGAACAGAAAAGGCTTTCTTATGAGCTCAGGAAGTTATCATTGTGAAAGAAATTACTACATGCCCCTTTTAAAGATTTCTGTACACTTAGAAGATTTAACAAGGGTTATAAAATTAGTGCACAGGGCAGTCTTGTTGATTTTGGTATACAATCCATACTCTAATGATCAGGGCATAATCTGCTAAATCAAGAATATTAGGAATTAAGGAATATCCCCACCCAAAGAAATCTGTTGATTGACAAAGGATAATGAACCCCTTAGATCTCAACCTTAAACTTGGCTGTCATTTTACTCAATATGTATATACTTTCTACTAGAAGAGGCAGTATACAAACATGGATTTTAAGACTGCCACTTGGTGCAATCTATATAAAATCTTATTTTATAAGAGTATCTAGTGTAGCCCTAGAGACAATTCAAGTCTGTCATACTGTATTATTCATGCATTTTAAGCCATTAATAACGTCCTTAAGCAATATGTAGAATGTCAGTTATTACAAACAGAACATTTTATTAGGCCATATATAGCTTCACAGTGGGGGGGGGGGTCCAATAACTTTGACTTTAATGAGCTTCTATGTCTCAGTCTTTGTTAATTTCCCCAATTGCTTTGAATTTCTAATAACATAAAATATACTCATCACTCATCAGACCAATGATTGAGTACAATGCCCCATTCAGAATGTATCTGACCCAACACTTGCAGCAGCTGGAGAGGCCACAAAAGTTCCTCACCAAAAGGATAAAGGGTCTCAAAAATCTGTCTTATGCTGCACGACTGAAAGAACTCCAGTTATATTCAGTTGCGTACCGCTTACTCAGAGGTGACCTATGCCTGACATACAAGGCCATGTCAAACCCAGATTTGATGAATATGCTTCATCTAAAAAAATCTAGATCCCTCAGAGCCACAAGGGCAGGTGACTTAAACCTCGACACGGTTATTAATAGGACATGCTGGAGGGATAGATTCATCACCCAAAGAATCCCTATGCTGTGGAACAAAATCCCGGTTTATGTGAGGCAGAGCACCTCGCTGGCCTTGTTCAAGAGGAATCTTGACCAATGGATGGGAGATCACAGATACACCCCAGGGGTTACCTCAGTGTCACTGCTCGACAGAGGCACAGCTAAATAATGGGCATAGTTTCTCCAAACTAAGGGGTGGCGTAAGCCACAAAACTATGACTAGGCTTATAAATGCCCTCGGGCAGATAGCCTAGTACGAACCTATGAACCTATGAACCTATAAATGGATCCTATTCCTTTGTCATGACACAATTAAAGGTCATGAAAAAATTGGAAAGTACTTGTATCTTTTTGTACTTATTGTTGTTTTGGTTTATTGCTTATTTTAACACATTTTAAAACTTCTTTAGATTTTCTTTGGCTAAAGTTGCTGGCTTTGTGTCTTAAACAGTTGCTTGGCTGTTAGATTGTCAGATTATACCTCCTTTTGGTTAATCAAAGTGTTTTTACTACAATTTATACAATAAATTAAAGTTTCTAAAAGAAATTACTCATATTGCAATTTTACTGTCACCTAGCTGTTTGTGTGATTAATTTTTCCTCCATTTTGTTCAAATTAGTGTTGTCCTCTGTCAGTATATTAAATGCCATACCCATTTGTCTAAACAAAGTGTTCCCCTGTGACTTTCCACTGCTTTCCCTCTTTTTATGTTTATTCTTACATTAAATTACAGTTTCACTTGGTTTTCTGGTTAGGGTGCAAAACTGTTGAGAGCAGTGGTGATTATTCAATGATAGGGGATAACGTGCTGTTGTTTCTGAATGGTGGACATTACTGGATGGAGTTCTAGCTGCTTTCTTGTTGCTTTTTTCACTTTACATCCTCAGCTCATTAGTGCTTCTAGCTATTTGGCTGTTGTCCTTTGCAGGACATCCGGAAACCTGAGCTAGAAGCACATGCACTGTGTTTTTTTCCCTAGCATTTCCTAGCTTAAACAACATATAAAACAGGAAAGTATTTGCTTAATTTTTTCACTTATTGACATTTTAATGGTTAATGTACTTCATTGCTTAATTTATCACATTTTACAACTCATTTTATAGTTTGTTTAGCAAAAGTTGATTTACTTCTGTCTTAAACATCCACCTTGCTATTGCAGTATCAAATTACACCTTCTTCTAGATAATCATTGTGTTGTCCTTGTGATTTTACATTTTTTATATTTTTTTGCATTAAATTACAGTTTCAGTACAAACTTGCTAATACTGTAAATTTTACTGTCACCTGCCCATTTGTGAGATTAATAGATACTCCATTTTGTTTCACTGAGTGTTCTCCATTGTTAATGTATTAGATAGCACCTCTATTTTGCTAAACAAAGTGTTTTCCATATGACCTTCCGCTCTTTTTCCCATTTTAAGTATAATCTTACATTAAATCAGAGTTTCAGTTGGTTTTCTGATTAGGGTATAAACATGCAGTAGTTAAGGGAATAATTTGCTGCTGTTTCTGAGAGACAGGCATTACTGTTTAGTGTTTTGTTTATTTTTGGATCTTTTGCTTTATCCCATCCCTCTTGCTTAACAGTGGGTGGCAATGCTCCAAACAGCACCACACAATGGTGTATTGGACAAATGCAGGCACTTTTAATTTCAAGTTATCTCTTAGGAACCTTACTCAACTCCACCTTTTAGTTAAAGCAGTATAAATCACAGAATTAAACTGTGGTACTTTATTGTATATCTAAGGCCAAAATCATAGCCAGATTAGGTTGATAGGTAAATACTAGGCTATCAATCTGCAGTCTATTACAAGTCTAGCCAATAATCAGAGGTCAGAATCAAACGCTGTATTTTCCAACCCTGAGGTAAAGACCTTAACCATTATGCCAACTTTTCCCCAAATTATTTGCGGCTTACCTGGTTTTGGTGCTTGAACCCATACTTTTATCTACATTTATTATTTTACACCAAACTAGTGTCTTAACTAAGAGCCAAAACACTATTCGTCTCTCATATGCACCCACCAAACCAACTGTATAACACGGCAAGGGTTTACTTTGAAGATGTAGAATGACGGTTCACCAACAACTGGAATGTTGAAAGTCATTTGATAGCATTCCGTATTACTAACCATCGAGACTGTGAGCATCCCTTGTACTAAGGCACTGTGCATTCGTACATACGTGTTTGAGCTTAATACTAGAGATTGCTGTACAGTGCGGATCAGGAAGTATACCCTTTTTGCCATTGTAGTGTGATCTCAGAGCTGGAATATATAATCTCCGAGGGTGGTGCAGGGGGCTTGCCCCACTGCAAAATAGTTATGTCACATGATGTGCAGTATCGGACTGCAGTCTACGGATGTCAACAAAGGTGGGATTCACAACAGATCTGTGTTTACGACATTCTGACCTTTTTGACATTCCAGTTCGAATATGTGAGTCGATCTTTGTGGTAGGAATTTATTTTGACATTCAACTATTTGACAGTAAACCCACGGCAAGACTAGAGTATTGACTACAAACTCTTAACTTAATTCTCAAACCTTAGTTAATCAACATCTACTATTATTCTTGAACTATTACTTTTATCAAGGATACAAAATACTAATATATTCCCTTATCTTTTCCTGAAACACACAGCAACCTTGGTCAGAGTGGAAGGTTTGCCAGATAGTCAAACCTCTATTGCCAGCCTCACTTAGTATACTCAGGTAATGTAAGAATTGCCAGATGTTGATAGATATTGTTTTTTTGCTTAACTCATTGTATTTTTGAGAGAGATTCAAATACCTAGCCAAACTCAAGGACACACTCTCAAAATCTAACTTATCCTGTGAACATCACTCACCTAAACCTCAATCTGCACTTATTTACACTAAACTTTCATACACTCCGGCACTAAAAAATCCTTGCCTAAGTCACAGTCCTCTAGTAGGCACAAGGCCTATCATAAACCAAGCACTGCAACAGTGATCAGTGACAACAAAGAAGAAAGCCACCAAGCAACAGCACATCCTAGACAATTGCAGCAAAGCAATCTTCAAACACAAATAGAAATGTACTAGTGATTGGTGACTCCATAGTTAGGCACAAAGATTCTACACTCACCAGACTGGACAAAAGCAGGGAGACATTGAGTTATTCTTTGGGGGGCCAAGACAGCCAATGTTACAAGTACGTCTAGGGCTCTTAAACCAGATAAATATAATTATAGGATGGTGATTGCCTTGGGGTGGGGGGGGGGCAAACAACCTGATGCAAAGATCCCTGAGAGCTATGGGGAGGGACTTGATTGAGCTCTCCATACATGTCATAAAGCAGAAAGGAGCCTAGTAAAGAGTGGAATCCTGCCATCACCAAAAATAAAGATGCAAACATTTAGAAAAAAAGGTGATTGGTTTTAATAAATGGCTAAATGCCTGGTGTCTTCCAAGAGTATGTGTCAGCATGGAATGACATTCGTGACAACTGTACTTTCTTTGCAAAGTACAGTATGAATCCCTCATTCCAAGACTTCTGCATACTGGTGAAAGCTTTTCTTGCTCCCATCTTTCCTTTTTTAGGGAATGTCCTGCTGATGGCCCTCCTCTTCTGTCTTTCAAAACAAATCACCCATTGGATCATATCAACAAGGGTCTATTTAATACATCAGGTTTAAACAACAAACTGCTGGACCTTGAGAATGCCTTGATTTTGGAGCACATTCATGTATGAGTTGTTATTGATCTGGTTTAAGTGTCCACAGAACACTCCTTCAGCACCTTGGCTTTGTGCTTACCTCTTCCATATCCATATTTGTTAGAGACCACATTGCCTCAAAACAGATACCTAGAGACCCTCAAGTGAAGCTTACATAGATTCAAATCATACTAAATAAGATAAACTATCAGATGATACCAAGCTACAGAACCTTCTACATGTCTCCAGAAAACCACGCAGCATGCCTAAGTGTTCATGATAAACTGCACATAAGCTAGAATGCTGTCATTTGGGTCTATATTATATTATCGAAGTTTCAAAACTTTGAATCTGATATGGTCGACACCATAAAATCAAAGTCTTGAAATATTGAAAATGTCATAAAACACAGCAACCTACAAAAACAAACAATTTAAATGCTCTAAGTAGGGGGTCAAACCCCCCTGCACCCCCACCCCCCCCCGCTACTTAAAGATACCAACTCCGAGATCGCACTGCAGTGCAGAAAAGGGAAATCTTCCCTTTCCGCTCTGTACCGAGATCTCTGTTAAAACATTTGAAGTTTCAAGAATTCAGTCATATGGTGTCCACCATATCAGATTCAAAGTTTTTAAACTTCGATCTTCTAATATAGACCCTATTATTCCATGTGATTTTAAGTACCCATTAATTAAATGAGGTACCAAATCCACCAGTGTGGAATAGAGACAAAAATTCTTAGATTTTATTAACAAGACCTGCCTAGAATAGATTGTTATTGACATACTAGAAAACAGAGTATACTTCACCTGCTCATACCAAATTTATCATCTCTACACACCATCCCCAAGGTACCACCCTCACTGGTTAAATCAGACTATGAACTAGTAATCATCTGTCATCAAAAACTGACAGAAACAAATATCACAGAATTCAAGGACTTTAAATGTACAACCGTCCTGCAATTCTGTAATGAAGTCTCTAAATTCAAGTGTAAGGCTATTACCAATAATGATGATGCAAGGGATTTTGTAGAAAATCCCTACCTAGACAAATGTATTAAATTGGCAGCCCCGTTTATATCCGAGTAAATGGGGAGATTTAAAATCAGTGTGGGAATACTCAAACATTAATAAACTGTGTAATAAAGGAAGAAATTCCTAAAACTATACAGCAGAACAAATGACCCTTAAATTAATGAAAACATCAAACACATAGATAAGAAGCTAAAAAAGGACATAAGAAAGGCTAAAGGATCCCACAAATTCAGACTAGCCACAGAAGTTGACGACAACTACAACTCATTCTTTGGTTATGTCAAAAAATGAGAAATAGCACCCAACAATGTTCTGAATGTGTTCATAATGGGAGTAACAACTCAGATTCAGTAGATACTGCTAACATAAGATATGCTTGAGCTGAAATCAACTCATGGTGACTCTATGGGTAGGCCCCATAGGGTTCTTGTGGTATATTACAGAGGTAAATTGCCAAGGGTTTCTTTCATGTAGATACTGCTGCTGCCCAGTTGTGCCCCAACCAGGTTTCAAATCCAGGTCTACCAGCTGGTAATCCTTTGCCTTAACATTTGTGCTGCCAGGCCAGGGTACTGCTAAAATACTGGCATATAAATTCAGTGTCAATTTCACCACAAAGTAATCTAATGTAACCCCACTTCTCCATGATAGAATCAAGCCACCAATCATCATGAAAGAGCATGCATTATGGATAGTCCACAAAACAAATGATACCTCATTCATGGGATCTAACAACATACCCAGCTGCCTAATTAATAACACTAAACATGCATTGGCAGATCCAGTCTTTAAATTCTTCAGCTTAAGCGTAGTAACTTGCTTTATTCCATATTAGTGGCACACAGCTGTTGGGATGCCACTCCACAAGGGTACTACCACCTCATACCCCAAGAATTGCAGACTTGTCAGCCAAAAGAGTCTTATATATAGCATCATGGAAAATATTATAATTTACCTAACTAAACATCAAACATCTTAGCAGATTCAACCCAAACAGTTTGGCTTTGTCAAGGATAGAACCTGTCTACTGAATCATGTGAACTTCTTTGAGAGGATCATTTAAGCTGTAGACTGTGGATAAGTTATCTACACAATGTTCAATGACTTTGCCAAGGCTTTTGATACCATATACACAGTAAGAGTTGAGAAAAAGAGTTGGAAGAGTCCTCTGAGAGCATGAAGGTATCCAGTGGAGTTCTGTAAGGATCTCTGTTGTGCGTTTTGCTGTTTGATATCTATATTTCCAATCTACATCGGTGGACTGCTTCCTTACATTTAAATATCATGTTGCAACAGTGGTTAAGAAATCCTCTTACTTTAGGCAGCCAATTGTAAAACGTATTTTGTCCATGTCACAGGATGTCCTCACTTCCTTGTACTCTGCATTGATTAGATGCATCATTGAGTACAACTCCTCCTTTTGGTTGTACCTTGCTAAGCATATCAAGCAATTGTAAAAACACCAGAGGTCTGTAATGAATAAGATCAGGGTCTTAAAAGACCTAAACTACCAAATTTATGATTGCTTGACAGCAATAATATACCCCAGAGTGTGTCTTGTTAATACAATTTATATCATCATACTATCAGACATTATGTGTGCGAGATCGCCGGCTGTGTTTTATGTCACAAAAGGTACCTCGTGATAACACAGTAGCAGATTTTGGATATAATTCAATGAATTATCTGCCAAAAAATAATTCTGATTTAAAATAGCCCTGAAGATTCAATACTAGTATCAGTAGACAGTGAAGATTTGTATTCCGTGACACTATATACAGTAAATATGGAGTGGTTAATGAATGTTGTTAACATGTTCAGGAAGTTGCAATACTACATAACATGTGCAGGATTTTAACATTAATGCATTCATTTCATCATGAGGATATCATTCTATTGCTAGGATGAAGGGCTAAGATTGTAGTGTACTAAGAAGTGATAAAAATGTATGCATAACCATGCATGCTTATTCTGGCAGGGTATCTCTGTTTGAGATTCTAATGATTAATAATGACTTCTTTTATCCAAGCTAGCTGCATTTTAATAATTATATTTTCATTTCGCTGGCCTTTGCAATAAATCATAATACTCATTTAATTATTTATTCAGTAGCCATACTCATTTGCAGAGAAAATGTCATTTCAGTTATGATACAGGCAAGACACAATACACTATTTTTATGTCATTACCAGACTTTCATGATGTAAACCTTGCCATATGCAATTCAAAATAACACTTCTCAGTGAACATATCACATGAAATGCTGTATTATTTTCTGTCTTGCTATCATCTCTTAGTTTGCAAGAAAGATTTCCTTCTCTTGTGACTCAGTGTTTGGCTAAATTCATACAGAGTTCAACATTTTGTAAGTAGGCAGTTATTAACTAGAAAAAAAAAATCTCAATGAAAACATTGAATTTTAGTTTGCTGGTACCATGTATATTTTAATGACTGCAACAACTGGCGTGAGAGGGAAATGTAACAAATCAGAAGTAAAAGAAAATCAGGATCAATAGAAATGCACTCTGCTGGTTAAGTAGTAATCATTTCAGAGGAAGCCCAGTATTCATTTTACATGAGTACTACAAGATGGCTCCAAGACTGAACAAATTTATAAAATTCTCTCTCCTTACTGACTTCTGCTTCAAACAAATTGTGTTAAAGAGAACGTACATTTAGAGACTTGGAATACAAAATGTAAGCCATGTTTTAATTTTACAGAAGTGAGATGTTTTCTCATACAGTGATACAAATTATACAGAGAGGCACCTGCGCAATGTTTATCAAACTTTAATGTGAACTTTAATGTGTTATATAGAAATACACATTTTAAAAAAAGATACAAGACCACATGGTTCATTGAATCTGCTTATTTTCATATGTTACAAATAAATAAATATTCTACTTACCCAACAGATTCATTTTTTTCTGCATAGTGTACATAATACTCAATTTTGTGGATGTTTTTGAAAAGGTCACCAAAGCAATGGATAATGGCCAAATGGTACACCTTGCATACCTCAACCTGGCCAAAGCTTTTGGCACAATTCCCCACTCAGACATAATAGCAAAGCTAAATAAACTGAGAATAAATTCCTATGTCACCTGCTGAATTGTCAACTGGAAAGCACATAATCAAAATAGGGGAAGTTACCTCTACAATGGAGCCTCCTAGGGTTCTGTGCTGGGACCTCTTCCCATTTGACATCTATTTTTTTTTTTAAGCAAAAGCCAATACCAAAAGGTTCTGGCTGACTAAATTTGCAGATGACTGAAAGGTAGGAGTTGTCATTAAATCCCCAAATGACTTGGCATCGTGCAGGAAGGTTTCTACCAAATAAATGAATGGTGCCAAATGTATGGACTGAAACTAAATACCACTTAATACATACTTTATCCTTTGGAAAGTCATCTACCACAGGGAACTATCACATTCACAATTCACCCCTAAGAGTTGACCGAGTTGTTTGGGATTTGGAAACGTATGTGAACAGTGACCTAATGTTTGACCATCATGTGTACTTTTGTAAGAAAGGTCTTTGATATTCCCTGGCTTATAAACAAAGAAATTGTGTCTGGATCTAGGGATGTCATTGTCACCATTTACTCAGCCCACACAGGCCAATCAGTAGTTCATCCCTGTCCATATTCAAGCACAACTTACATCTATGGATGGGAAAAAAGAAAATTTACCTCAGGATTGCCCCATGTAATGCTAATGGACAGAGGCAGCTTCTAAATGCTTTATCCCATGATTGGGGGCTGGTCACCATAAATTATCTATGGTATGAGCCCAGTTATTCTCATAAGAGATGATATATAATTATCGGACATTGGATGGGTAAGGCAAATCTATAACCAAATAGGATAGGTTAGTTCAAGCACAAAAGGAGAAACTGGCTAGGTTTAAAATATATCACAAGGGCAGCTAGTATATTACTTGCCTATATGTCTATAATAAATGTATTCTTTAATTATGACACTGATCTTGAGGCTTCCATCTCTAATCCGGGGGGGGGGGGGGTTGTCAACAGTATGTGGGTATATGTGGTGATGGAGTATGTAGCTGCTAAAATTTTCCACTCTTAACATCTAGACACAAATTTAAAAGGCAAAAATCTTGAGCATTATTGAACGTGTGTTATGCAGTCTTTTTATCTCCTTTTGTTCAGATAATATCTGAATAAAATGGCAGTGAAGTCTTATACAGAAGTATGATAGATAACGAAGTTAGATGTCAAAAAAGTGATATTACTTAGTTCACTTTGAAAAATTACTTCTCATTTAATCAAAAATTATTATTCAAAACCAAAGGATCTAAACTATTAAGAGACTGCTAGTCAAAGCAGTGATACTCCCAGGACTCCAAAACACAAAAATATTATTTTACAGTGTTGCAAGGCAACATACTCCCTGACATGGGTGCAAGCTTTCACATTCCCAAACTAATTATACTCACCTTCTTGCTCTTTTCTGAGTCTGGCTGCAATGATGGAATGCCAGCAGCAACAATGAACCATCTGGTGAGAAAACGAACTGTCATAATTATCAGTAACTGGAGACAGAATGTTGTGATCTCATTGCTAAATATGGGGACTGATATAAAGTAAAGCTTCTTTTATCAATATTAGATAAAATCCTGGTGAAGGGGAAAATTAAATAATTAGGCTTTTTTAATGTTACTATTAGAAAACTTAAGCCTACTATTTTAATTCTAAGAACACATGGGAAAGAAAAAGAAAAAAGATACACGGAGATATGTTTTTCCTAACTCACAAAGTAGTTTGAACTTGTGAGCTGAGACTTCCTTTTTGGGGTTTGAATGAAAGAAATCTAGGGATAAGGAATAAATAATTTAAATGGTAGCAAAACACAGAGGCATAATTAAATGGAAAGGTGTTAATTGTTGTTTGATTAGAAATGGAGTAGAAGAAAAATTCCCCATACTGCCAGCATTTTTTTTCGGGCATTTATAGAAATTATGTTTATCTGGAAAAGGAAAGAGTGAAGAGATGAAGACAGCACAAGGACTGATCTTGTATCAGTCTTTTCTCTAAATAACTTTGTTTTTTTATGTTGGAGGATTTGAGAATATGCCAAAGGGTAAATACTAAACAATTCCATAAATATGGAAGACTGTGCCACCTCTCTTATGTATACTAACAATTAAACCAACCCTAACCTGCCTGTAAATCCAACCCTACACATTACCTTAAAAAAAAAACCTTTTCTAACAGCATCACTACATACACATAAACATCCCACATAAACCAATACACATGTACAATACAAGCTCTATCCATTTTTATAGCCGATATTCTAAACTTAACCCATGAACCCTCACATACATACTGTCACCCCCATTGACAAAATATTCAATATATCAGAAAGATTTGTCATTACAGTGCACTGCCACTTATCACAACACATTTGACACATGCATTTCTTCAGTAAAAGGTGCATTCAGTTCTGCCTCATTGGCTTTGCCCTAAACTCAGCAATGAGTGATTTGAACAACTTCTGATAACAGAAATAATATGTCAGTAAACAGTTTATTTTACAGACTGTATTATAAACATATATAACCATATAATATATATCATACACTGTATATGTGTTTGTATATTTACATATATATATATATATATATATATATATACACACACACACACACACACACACACACATATATATATATATATATATATATATATATATATTTATATATACACACAGCACACACACACATACCATATATATATATATATATATATATATATATATATATATATATATATATATATATATATATTTTTTTTTTTTTTTAAAGGAGAGATTTCAGTGCCAGGATATCATCATCCTATACATTATTCAGAACATCATCAGATAATTAAAATGTATTCAATATTCATCTTCTGTACTCTTCCATGACATCTTAAACCAATTGGATTGCTTATCCAATAAAAATCAATGCATAATTAGGTAAAATGTATCACAGTTTTTGCTTATCCTCTCTGTCTTTAAAAATGGTATCATATAATTTACCTCACTGAGACCTGGATAAGCATTAGCAGTCATTTTCATTTGCCAAAACCTATTTCATATCTAACTTGAAATCCACACCCCTTCCCTTTGTATTTTAATTCACTTTCTTCAACAAATACAATAAATACTTTTTCTGTGATGTACATTTTATAGAATACCTGTAAAGAGTAGTAGAGTAACAATGATCCTGTACTGTTCATAAAAGTTTCCTTCCAATTTTTCCTACATGAAAATAGCAGGAAGCCATCAAATTAAACTACATACACTGCAGTCTTTGTTAGGTAAGTGCAGCTGTTCATACTGTCATAAGTGCAACCTGTGAATGAATCTACAAATTATTGAATGCTTGCCACATATCTATAAAACATATCACACATATAAGTATATTTTGCTTTTATAGTAGTGGAAATAAACTAGTATCATGTATCTCTGTCTTTCTAATACATTCCTCATTGTCAAAGAATGCCCTATTTCACAAAAAAATAATAAAAAGTAAAGACAGAATCCTGATTGCACATTTACAAAAATTGTTCATTTGAAAAGAAACCATTTTCTAAATTGTATCAGAATCTACACAGAATTTAATACTTGTACTGTCGATTCTGTATTTTGATATTGTATCTTTCAAGTTATTAGAACTTTCATTGGATCGACTTCTAAGTACCATAATTCCACAGTAGTGAAGACCAGAATATCGAGACTAGATTTACGAAACTGAAAATCCCGAAACACGTAAGTATTCCCAGGGCAAGTAAATACTCGCCCAACATAAGATCAAGACACACCACACTATCTAAAACCCACCTATGTGGGGGGGCTATACCCCCCCCACACACCCCTAACTATATATACCAACTCCGGAGTTGCACTACAGTGGAGAAAGGGAATAATTTCCCACGTTGGACATTGTGAAATAATGATATTTAGTAGTAGACCCGTTTCATCACATAACATAAGTTTATATTTAATCATAAGTTCCTAGTTTGACAGGCCAGTTGCTCATTAATCTCTTTTACTGAAAGCTCATTTGTTTAAGCATCTTTCACAACTCTTTCAATTTATTCTACATCATGTCTGCATTCATTATTAATATAGATACTGGAAAGTTTTCTGTTTTTACTGTACCTTATTTCATAGTCTTGGGATGTTCACTCATCCAGTGTACCAAAGTGTTACCAAAACACTTCTTCCTGTTCTATATTTAGTAATTGGCTTTAATCAGTTTGTTTGTTGCTATGACGAGCTCAGGGGAGTAGTGGGCTATACAGGCATTAATTTCTGTGATTTTGTTAGAGACTTCTTAGCTTACTGTATAGTATTTTAAGTCTTATGTGGTTGGAAAGGTAGCCTGCTGCTGTTTCAGAATTTGTGGGAGCTGATTTGGTGGCATCTGGGATTAAATTGAGTTAGTGTGGGATTTAGATGTATATCCCCTCCCAGTATTATTGTCCAGTTAGCACTGTAGTTATTGAAGAGGCACTTAAATTTGGGCTTCAGTTTATACTTGATTTGGGACATTTATGGAGCATGTTCCACTTGCTTGTGTTATTAGAGAAATAGGTTATGGTATTCTGCTTTAAGTATTGTGTGGTTGGTGTGGGTAAGAAACAGTGGGAGAAGGAGTTATGATAGCTTATAGTGAGAAATAATACTGATAGGAGTGCGTTTATTTTTTTCTTAATTAACAGAGGTAAAGGTTCAATCTTTAAACCTTTTGCAGAATAATAAATCTAAAAGGAGAGTCATTAGCCTTAATGTATGGGCCGGATTCATGAAGGCTTGCACGGAGTCTAAGAGTAGAGTAAGATTCCATGCAGCCAACATGTCCGACGAGCGATCCAAGAACAACATTGCAAACAGCCCCTTAAACTGCTCCTACATGGACAGGGCTTGGATATGCAAATTACCTCACTTGCAGCCGAAAGGCATGCAAATGAGGTAAATTTTTGATCCAGGAAGCACAGACCTGTCTGAGTAGGAGCCGTGTTATTTGCAGAAATGTACTCAGTTGACAACTGAGTACCGTTCTGCAAATAGCACAATGGAGCTGTGACAGCTCCAAATAAAGGTTGCATATGGTTGAGGAAGCATGCCAATGGCCAAATATACGGCCATTGGCAAATTTCCCCAATGCAAAAAATAAAAATAATTTTTTTTTTCCTCGATCGGCGAGGTTTAACCTTAACGCAGCGCCACGCAAATGGGGTGCGCTATCATAAAATAAGAAAATAAAAGCCACAAATAGGCATTTTATAAGATATCATAATATACAATGCAAGTGAATGGCAGGCTGAAGACAACATGGCTACCGAGTAGGGGTTGCTAAGGGGGGAACTCAGTCCAAGAGATGTAACCAAGCATTACTAGGCAATCCTATGCAAATGAGGGTAAGGATAGTGAATCCCAAGTCTACATAGCAAATGAGCACAGTCAGTGGAGTGCAAGACTAGGATAAGGGGAGTAACAGAGCAGGATATAGGTGACATCATGAGGGGCGGTATGTATGACAGTAGCTAATCTCATTGGAGCAGAGTGGCATGTGTTAGCTGTCAGTTGCTCATCACTGGAAGAGGTGTGTCAGTAGATATCTTAGCTAAAGTCAAGAAATAGAAGGTGCACACTATGGGTATCACCAAAGTTTCTTGTAAAAATGCTTGCAACGTGTATGCACGCTTGTGCGTGCCTATAAACCCGAGTAAGACAGTGTGCGCATGTGTAAGCAGAAGTTAGCATGTGTAATGTTGTCTAAATCTGTGTTAGCACATTTGCGTCTGTATGCGCGCATTTAAGCATGTGTAGGGCAGTTTAAAGTCTTGTAAGCGCCTTTGCGCTCGTGTGCGTGCATTTAGGCAGGAATTAGCTAGTGTAACTCTGTCTAAGCCTGTGTGCGCGCGTGTTAGCGCGTGTGTGCACGTCTGCGCTAGTGTACGTGGCGCTGCCCCCTGAGGAAATGGAAAGGGAAAAGGAAGCACAACAAACAGTAGGAAGTTAACCAGGGAGAGTCAGCAGAACTAGCAGGTGGAAATAATCAGAATCAGGCAATTACACAGGCAGTAAACCAGCCCAGCCCAGCCCAGCACTTAAAACTCTGCAAACAACTTTTCACCATGTATTCCTCAGAGACACTGCAGCACTGCAGTCAGCTAAGAGAAGTGAATACTGAAAAAGCTGTACTGAGACAAAAAATGTTAGGGGCTGCCATTGCTGTCATAAGGCAACATATGCAATATGCTGAGGGTGGTGACAATGGTAATGCTGCTGATCAACACCCAGTGTGGAGACGGAGAAGAGTGTACAAGCCCAGGGTAACCTACCAGGGGGCAACATGAGATGGAGATAGTGGAGCGCTATAGAGTGGACAGAGACCTCCTGCAGCAAATTGTTGAGCTGTGCAGGCCACGCCTCACACACAGAACCAACAGAGGGGAACCCATTCCAGTGGAAACCAAGGTATGTGTTGGCCTACGAATACTAGCAACAGGTACATTCCAGAGACCAACTGGTGATATGATGGGGATATCACAGGCATCAGCATCCAGGGTACTGCACCAGTTCCTGGATGCCATGTCAGCACATGTTGGTGATCATGTATATTTCCCCAATTCCCATGAGGTATTGGCCAGCAATATGTGTCTCTTCCAGCAAATAGCAGAATACCCTGAGGTAGTGGGTGCAATAGACTGCACGCACATACGCATCAAAGCACCAGCTGGTGAGCGGGTTAAGGCCTACATTAACCGCAAGGGCTTCCCCTCCATCTACTGCCAGGTCATGTGTGATGCCCAGGGCATAATACTGAATGTGTGTGCTGGCTGCCCTGGAAGCTACCATGATTCCCATATCTGGCATCTGACACAGCTGTACCAGACATTTGCCAATGGGGACATCCCACATGGTCACCTAGTGGGGGATGCTGGCTATGCACTGGAGCCATGGCTGATGACACCCATCAGAAACGCACACACACCTGAACAGGAATGCCATAATGAGGCACATGCACAAACACAAAATGTAATCGAGCATGTGTTTGGGCTGCTCAAGTCACGGTTCTGGTGCCTGGACACATCTGGTGGAGCCTTGCAGTATTCACCAACTACATGTACCCAAATTGTCATGGTATGTGCTATGCTACATAATATGATCCTGCGAAAACAGCTGCAGCAGGACCAGCATAGGCCTGGCCCAAACAGCCCCCCACCATTGCCAAGGTCATCACAGACAGAGCGTGACTCGGAGGAGGAACAACCTGAGCCTGCCCCACTAGGCAGAAGGAGGCATGCCCAGTATGCTTTGGCCTTGGCAAAGAGGCAACTCATAGCACATACACTGGCTCAGTAGGAACCCTGGAAATGATACCTCTCTCTGACCTGCACTTATAGTAAAAGGGATGCCTAAGTTGACACTACCTGCTTCAAACATGTACAGGGAGTGTAGTATGTACATCCGACATAGGCAGCCCTGCAGCACCAGCTGAGGCATGATTGCCATGTGTCAAGCAATTTAAGGTAGTGCTAAACAGCATTTACCACCATGTAGTACATGCAAACAGAATCGCACACACCAACTAGGACAACTGTGGTCAATATCGAGTAATATTGGGCAATGTCCAGCAAAGTTGGTGAATATACAGCAATGTCGGACAAGCCTGGTCTAAGTAGGGCATAGCAGAACAAAAGCCAACATGCTTATATTTGCTTAACTGGCCCTTAAGCAGTCTGGTCTGCTCAGTATGGAAATATAAAGCAGTGATGGGCCTCGAACCCATTATACTGTGCACCATAGTTAAAGTACTGAACCACTAAACCATGACAGCATTGCACTGTTCAGCCAGTATGAAGGAATGTTGATAAGTCTATTCAAAGTATCTCATGGAAACCCTGCAGGCACAGCATAATCCCTGTTGAGTTATGACACAAAGGTGAGCCCTGCAGTAAGAGCAGAACTTGACTTCCAACACACACAGTATAAATGTTAATATTGGTCATGTTCACACACATCCACAAATGTAGTGGACTTCTGATCGCAACATACTGAAAGGTCACACTGGGCATGCTCACACACTTGAATAAATGAGACATATGTCAGCCAACAAAACATGGAAAGCCTGAACTGGGCATGCTCACACACTTAGGCCATGTCTGACTACAGCAGTGGGCCACACATATCTGGCAGTTGCATGTGTTAACCCAGGAACCTCTCACTATCCAGCAATCTGCCCTGTGCACACAGTTACATAACAACAGACACTTATATAATATAGTGGAACCCTGTCATGATCAAACATGTTCCGCAGATACCTAAGTTGTTCATAGAAACTGTGAAAGCAAAGACGATAAAGACCTGCAAACAGTATCAGTAATAAATATTGTGCATCCCGAGCAGAAGCATAGGTTCAGAGGTCAATACTAGGCTATCTGCCCTAGGGTATGTACAAGCCTAGCCAGGGTGTGTTTGGCTTTTGCAGCCCTGTCAGATTGCTACACTGTGCCAGTGAATAGTAGGTCACACAAGATAGCCCATGTACATTTAGGCTAGTGTGCCTCTGTCTAGCAGGGACACAGAAGATATCCCATGGGTAAACATACGATCACCCATACAGCCATCAAGATGTTCCCTGTAGATGGTTAGTGGGTGGCTCTGCCTATGTGAAACTGTGATCACAATCTGGAGTGAGTGGAGGCCCTGGGATAAGAATCTATCCCTCCAGCATGTCCTATTAACATCTGTGCTGAGGTATATGTCCCTGGAGTGTGTAGCTATAAGGGAGTTGGATATCCTGAGGTGGAGCATGTCCATTAATTCTGGGTTGGGTATTACTGCAAACAACAGGCACACATCATATCCGAGTAGGTGGTAAGCGACTGAGTAGAGCTGGAGTTACTGCATCTGAACTGTGCAGGTCATCTGTGTGTGTCCCTACATCTGCTTGGTGTGGAACTTATAGGTTCATAGGTTCATAGGTAGATACTAGGCTATCTGCCCTAGGGCATTTATAAGCCTAGCCAGAGTGTATTTGGCTTCCATCTCCCTATTAGATTAGTCTACTGTGCCTCTGTAAATTAGGTCACAGAAGGTACCCTTTAAGATTAGTTTGCTGTGCCTCTGTCTAGCAGGGACACAGAAGAGATCCCAGGGGTGAATTTGCGATTTCCCATCCACGTGTCCAGAATTGGCTTGAAGAGGGTCAGCGAGGGGCTATGTCTAATATGAATTGGGATTCTATTCCAGAGTGAGGGGAGCCTCTGGGAAATGAATCTGTCCCTCCAGCATGTCCTTTTTATTCTTGTGCTGAGGTTTAAGTCCCTGGAGAGTGTATCTCTAAAGGACTTGGATATTTGAGGTGGAGCATGTCCATTAATTCTGGGTTTGACATGGCTTTGTATGTCAGGCATAGATCGCCTCTGAGTAGGTGATAAGCAACTGAGTAGAGCTGGAGTTTCTTTAGTTGAGCTGCATACGACATCTTTTTGTAGCCCATGATCCTCTTGGAGAGGTACTTTTGGGTCTCTCCAGTTGCTGCAGGTGTCGGGTAAGGTACATCCCAAAAGGGCCATTGTATTCAAGTATGGGGCTGATGAGTGACGAGTAGAGGGGCACAATGACCTCTCTTGATCTAGATGCAAACCCTTTCGTGATAAGGTGGTATATATAGAAGGTCTTTGTAACCACTTTGGCAATGTGATTATCAAAGGAGAGATTACTATCTACATTGGTCCACAAATCTTAAATTACTACTTCTGTACTTAATGGATTACCACCTATGTGGTAATTTGTGTGCACCTTGTTTTTCCCAAAGGGGATGACTATGTACTTTTTAGCATGTAGCTCGAGCCCGTGGCTCTGGCACCAAACATCCATCTCTGTGAGACCCTTCTGGAGGATGCTTGTGTCAGCTGGAGAGTCGAATATGGCCCCCAGTTTGCAGACATCTGCAAACTTTGTCAGCCATAATCCCCCCGTGTTAGCCTGAACTTCAGAGAAGTATATACCGAACAAGAGAGGTCCCAGAACTGAGCCCTGTGGGAAGCCACTTGCAACTGGTTTGGATTCAGACATGGCACCTGCGATTCTGACCAGGTGGGTTCTATCCCTGAACCAGTTTAAAACCCATCTTGTGATATAGGGGTTGATATTTAATCTGGTAAGCTTATTTATGATGCCTGAGTGGGGTATTGTGCCAAAGGCTTTTGCAAGGTCCAGGTAGGCTGTGTGGACTACCTTGCCCTCATCTACAGCTTTGGTAACTGTTTCAAAGAAATCAACTAGGTGTAAGAGGCAAGATCTGCCCTTAACAAAGCTGAATTGGGTAGGGTCCAGTGTCTGGAGGCTTCCAATGTCTTTGTTTATGAGTTCCATGATAATACACTCCATAGCTGTACAGACCAGACTAGTCAAGCTTATGGGGTGATAGTTCCCAGGGTCCGTTGTGGCACCACCTTTGTGGAGTGGAACCACTATAGCTGTACGCCATTATTTGGGTACATATCCTGTAGTAAGGCTAAGTTTGAACAGTGACTTAATGTTAGGGTTCAGTTCTTCTTGGAGCTTGTGTAAGACAAGACCTGGGACACCGTCCGGTCCCATAGCTGCTGTGTTTTTTGCTTTGGAGAGGGCAGCTTTCACCTGTGCATCTGTGATGTCAGGGAGGTTACATTCAGTTGGGATAGGCATTTGTTCTTTTGGGGGAGAAGGGGGCGAGAGGTTTGTGCTGAATCTGTCTGCCAGGATGTTGGCTATGTCTGTAGGTATGGTATATTTTGTACCATTATGCAACAATTCAGAGCATATCTGGGAGTTTCCACCCATATTATGGACATAACTAAAGAAGGGCTTATGATTATCTTTAGTGTCTAGGGCAATTTCCCTTTTGAAACTGGCCTTTGATGATTTTATGAGGTATTGAAGTTTCTTGCTAATATTGATCAGAGAGGCCTTCCTTTTTTGGGATTTTGCTCTGTCATGTAGTAGCTTCCTCCTTCTGTTGTATAGCTTATTTATGGCGTTGGTCCGCCAAACAGGTCTCCTGTTTTTGGAGGAGTGAGTCTTTGTTTTATTTAGGATAGCACGATCCATGCATTCCTGCAGGTGCTCATAGAATGCATTTGTAAAGGATTCTGCGGATTGGCCTGTATTATCCTCTGGCCCATGGGCTTTGAAGGATTCCACCTCAGTCTTGAGAAGTGCAAACTTGGCTTTTGAGAAATGCTTTATAGTGATTTCCTTGTCTGGGGGTGGGGATGGGATATGGATGTCCATGGAAATTTGTTAATGGTCTGATCTTACCAATGAGGGGTTTACCTCTGGTGTGGAACATAGAGTCCCGATGTTGGTGATGACCAGGTCCAATATGTTGTTCCCTCTTGTGGGAGTGGTGACCAGTGGTTCCATTGTATTACAGTTTATAACTTTAAGGAACCATTGGGTGAGTGTGTTTGGGCATGAGTAGTTGTCACAGTCAATGTTTGGGTAGTTGAAGTCACCCAATAACATAGTTTTAGGAGAGACCTTGATATTCTCCTGTGTTCTCAGGAATGCCAAGTGGGGTTCTTGTAATAGGGAGAGTGTTCTGTAGCAGGCTACAAACTGAAAGGCAGTTTGGCCCGCTGTTAGTTGCACATGGATGGTTTCTGATTCTTCGTGCAGTGCCACTAACCTGGAGGTGTAGGTATCTTTGATGAATATAGATACTACCCCTCCTTTTGTGCTTCGGTCCGAGTTTTGTGTCTGAAACGCATGGTATGAGTTATAACCTGGTAGTGCTGGGGTGCTCTCAGGAGCCTTGAACCAGGTTTCTGTTACTGCACAGACATCGATATTCTCCATACTGAGGAGAGCCTCGAGTGCGTGCATCTTGAGGTTTAGACTTCTGTCATTGAGTAGCATTACCTTTAGATTTTGTATCCTTGGGTTGTCTATGGAGGTGGGTTTGTCCTTTGAGCCTCACCTAAAAAATGCACTATGGGGGTGGCAAGAGGCATGGCCAGTATACGAAAGCCTAAGCGTGACAGGTGCAAGCCGCCCCTAGTGAAGCAATGTGGCTTGTCGGGCATGTCATCCCAGGCTGACAGACACTGGATCCCCATTGAATGACACCAATACTTTAGGCAATTGTTGAAACTGATGATTTTGTCTTCATACTCTGGCATCATTCTTGGTGAGAGCAAGATGCTACTCAAGGTCAGGGTCATACTAGCCTGGGCTACATAATCAGAGAGCTCCTCTATGTCTCTTTTCTTGTAGTCCAGGGAGGTACATCCCATGTCATTCACACCTGCATGGACAATGACGGAGTCAAACTTGTACTTGCGTTGGAGTGACCTGAGTGCTTGCATTATGTGGTGGATCCTGGCACCTGACAGGCAGCTTACAGTGACCTTCTCCTTGTTCAGTCAGTTGAGCGGGACGTCAGTGTGCTGGACAATAGAGTCCCCTATAACAAGTGTATTTGGTGTGTTGTTTGGCCTTAAGGGCTGTGACTGTGAGGCACACTGATCTTGTGAGATATGTGATTCATGGGTATTGTTGAGGGGTGACTGTTGCTTGGGTATCTGTGGCCAGTACAGTTGCTGCAGGTGTTGGGTAAGGTACACCCCAAAGGTGGCATTGTAACCAAACACGGTTGTTATAAGTATAGGGGCACAATGACATCACTCAATCTAGATGTGAAACCATATGGGATAAGGTTGCTTATATAGAAGGTCTGTCCAACCACTGTGGCAACGTGAATGTCAAAGGCGACAGTACAAATAAGTCATGTCCCCAATCACCTAACAACACTTACTGTATGTAATGGAGTACTACCTATGTGTTAATGTGTGGGCATGTTGTTATTCCCAAAGGGGATGACTATGCAACTAATGGCATTTAGCTGTAGGCCATGGCTCAGGCACCAGTTATCCATCTCTGTGAGACCTTGTTGGAGTATGCATGTGGCAGCTGGAGAGGTGATTATGGCACCCAGTTTGCAGTCAAGTGCAAACAAGGTCAGCCATATTCCCCCTGTGGTAGCCTGTACGTCAGACAAATATATACTGAACAAGAGAGGTCCCAGGACCAAGCCGTGTGGGATGCCACGTGTAACTGGTGTATAGTCAGACATGACACCTGCAATTCTGACCATGTGGGTGCTATCCCTGATCCAGGTAGCAATCCATCATGTGAGATATGTGTCCATATCGATGCTGGTGAGCCTATGCATAATGGCCCAGTGGGTTATTGTGTGGAAGGGTTTAGCAAGCTTCAGGTAGGCTGCGTGTACAACTGTCCCTATGTCGATGGACCTGTTAACCGTCTAAAGAATACAAACATGTTCAAGAGGCATGATCTGCCCACAACAATGCTGAAATGTGTAGGACACAGTGTCTGTAGGTTCCTGATGTCTATGTTTAAGAGTCCCATGGCAATATGCTCCATAGCTTTGCATAACAGAATAGACAGGCTTATAGGGCAATATTGTCTGTGGTCTGTTCTGGCACCAACTATGTGGAGTGGGACCACTGTCGCTGTACGCCATTCTGTGGGTACATATCCTGTAGTAACTCCGATATTGCACAGTGATGTAATGTGAGGGTTACGTCTGTCATGAAGCTCATGTAAGATGCAGGCCGGGACACCAACTGGTCACATTGATGCTGTAATGTATGCTTTGGGGAGGGCAGCACTCACCTGTTACTGTGTGGTGTCAGGGAGGTTACACTCTGTTGAGATGGATAGTTGCTCCCTAGGGGGGATGGGGGGAAACATCTGCACTGAACCTGTTTGCCAGGATGTTGGCTATGCCAGTGGGTTCAAGGTAAGTGTAGTCAGTATGCAGTAACTCACAGCATATCAGTGAGTGTCCACCCAGGTTCCTGACATAACTGACGAAGGCCTTGTGATAGTCCTACATGTCTGGTGCAATTGACCGTGAGAAGAAGACCTTAGATAAGTACATGAGTGATCATAGCTGTCTGCTAGTACAGATCACAGATGCTTTCCCCATTTGGGATTGTGCTCTATCATGTAGTAGCTTCCTCCTGACATTGTACAGCTTATTAATGGCTGGTGTCTACCAGACAGGTCCCCTGCCATTGGAGGAGTGAGTCTTGTTGTTATTTGGGGTAGCACAATCCATGCAGTCCACTAGGAGTCCATAGAATGTGTATGTAAAGGATTCAGCAGTCGGAGCTGTATTTGACACTGTCTCAGGGTCTCTGAAGGGTACCACCTTGCTTTGGTGAAGTCAGACATTGGCTCATCAGAAGTTCATCAAGATTACCCAGGATGGGTGTGTGGAGTGTATATGTATGTCCAGTGAGATAGATGTATGTTCCAACCTTACCAATGAGGGGTATATTGCTGGTGTGAAACATAGAGTCCCTATGTTGGTGATGATCAGGTCCAATATGTATTCCCCCTTGTGGCTGTGGTGACTGGTTGTGCCATAGCATATGAATTTACAAATTGTAGCGACTGTAGGGCGAGGTTGTTGCGGCTTGAGTAGTATCCCCAGTCAATATTCGTGTATCTGATGTCACCCAATATAATGGTGTTTGTGGAGACCATCATATCCTCCACTGTTCCCAAGAATGCTGAGTGTGGTTCCTGAGTATGGGAGGGTGGTCTGTAGTAGGCAACAAACTGAAAGGCAGTTTCGCACAATGGTAGTTGTATATGTATGGTCTGTGATGCTTAATGCAGTGAAACTAACCCGGAGGTGTGTGTATCTGTGATGTATATGGATACACCTCCTAGTTGTGTTGTCCGTTCCAAGTCCTGTGGTCAGAAAGCATGGTATGAAACATAACCTGGTAGTGCTGGTGTGCATATGTGACCCTGAACTAGGCGTCTGCTAGTGCACATATATTGCTATCCCCCATACTGAGGGGAGTCCTGAGTGGCCGCAATATGAGGGTAACACATCTGGTGTTGAGCAGCATTACCCTTAGTGTTATTTAACCTGTAATGTCTATGTAGGTGGGTTTGTCTTTTGAGCCCTTCTTAACAAATGCACTATGGTGGTAGCAAGAGCCTTAGCCAGCATTCAAAGGTCCAAGGGTGACAGGTGCAAGCTATCCATAGTGAAGCTACGTGGCATATTGTGCATGTCACCACAGGCTGACAGACACTGCATCCCCTATGAATAACACCAATCTGTTAGCCAAGTGTTAAACGTGATATGTTTGTCTGTATACTGTGACATCATACTTGGTGGGTGTAAGATGCTAGACAAGGTCAGGGTCATACTGGCCTGGGCTACATGATGACACTGTTCCTGCATGGACCATGTCATGTGGTCCAGGGAGTAACGTCTGAGGTATTATGCACCAGCATGGACAATGATGGTGCCAGTCCTGTACTTGCTTTGTAGTGACCTGACTACATGTGTTATGTGGCAGATCCTGGCACATGACAGACAGCACAAAGGGACTATTCCCTTGTATGGGCTGGTGAGTGGTACGTCAGTGTGTCTGACAATAAGTGTCACCTATCACAAGTGTATTATGTGTTTTGTTTAGCCAGAAGGCAAGTGACTGTGTGGCACACTGACATTGTGAACTATGTGAGATGTGGGTATTGTACTGGGGTAGCAGTTGTGTGTGTATCTGCTTTGGAGGTCTCTGCTGCTTAGGCAGAGTTCATTTACAGCATCCAGGTATGTCTATATGTGATAATGTGGTTTGAGTGCTGTCGCTAGAGGACATGTGAGACTGATATGTGGTGTGTGTGGTTACCTTCACCACCTGATAGACTGTGCCAGTCATGGGTTGAGAGAGTTAAGCACCCTGTATGTCTATATAGGTGCATCTCACACATATATCTGGGTTTGTTGTGAGGAGGAGAGTGTTGTCTGTGTACATGAGGCAGATGTGACATTGTGTCTACATCACAATATTCCCCAGCTGGACTGGAGAGTGCACACAAAGCCAACCCCTAGACATGCCGGGATATCATCATGACATACTCTGTAGCCAGATGACAAAGGATCAGTAGGGTGTTAAGTGTGTAAAGGAGTATAACTGGGATTAGTGCTCAGGGTTGTTGGTGTTCTGTAAAGAGTAGCTGAGAAGGAGTCCAGACTGAGTCATGACACCTCCGACAGCTATGTCATATATAGCAATGTACACACATATATGTCATGATTCAGGGCCAACTGTACCTGACTGACAATGCCGACATCCTGACAGACAGGCCCATATATACATACCCACCTCCCACCGACGATAGTCCATATCATCATACCAGGAGATATCACATATAGAATGGATGAACAGCTACCCCCAATGCTAAAAGCATGGCATCAAGTGGACTACATTGATTCCCAATATGTGTCATGCATAAACTACAGACCAAACAGATCCTGCACCTGAACAGTCAGCTGTACCTCCCCGACTACACAGGATGTGGAACCGTTGAATGTGTTACAGCAACATATGGCACTCCACACAAGTGTTGGTGCACAACACACCATGGGAAGTACAGTCCAGTATGCCTATGAAGTATGATCTGCAAGGTCATGGAGTCCATCATGGTTGAAGTCATAAACCGAGCTATTGGAAGCTAACATACACACAACACTACTAACCGTGGTATGTTCATGTGCAGATCATGGTTCCCAAACATATGAAGGAATGTCGATGTGTCCACAGATAGATCACACAAGGTAAGGATTATGAGTTCCTGTTCCAGCTGTTGACAGCTGATGACCCACATGGACCATTCCTGGAATGGCATAAAACAAAGTATACACACATTACCATGTCCAGTCTGATTATGTCACCACCCTAGAAATACAGACAGAGAAAGGAAACCACCCTATAAAGCAAATAGTGCACTGTGCTAATGCGTCTCACTGTAGTATCATAAATTAGTTAGGTATGGGTTTGAATCCTGCAAACGGTGACTGTGTGTGGGGGGGGAGGTGTATATGTGTGTGCAATTCTCCTTGAAAGGAGTGGTCTATTTGAAGACTGGGAAAACACACTAAATATGTACATTCCTCTTTGGAAAGACTGATGATGTCACCACCCTAGAAATACAGACAGAGAAGACAAGCCACCCAGTAAAGCAAATAGCGCACTGTGCTAATGCGTGTCTCTATCTAGTATCATAACCTAGTTAGGTAGGTGTTTGAATCCTGCAAACACTGACTGTGTCTGTGTGTGGGGGTGTATGTGTGTGCAATTCTCCTTGAAATGAGTGCCCTTTTTGAAGACTGGGAAAACACACTAAAGATGTACATTCCTCTTTGGAAAGACTGATGATGTCACCACCCGAGAAATACAGACAAGAGAAGGGAAACAACTCAGTAATGCAAATAGCACACTGCGCTAATGCGTATCTCTCTTTCTACTATCATAATTTAGTTAGGTAGGGGTTTGAATCCTGTAAATGCTGACTGTGTCCGGGTGGGGGTGTGTGTATGTGTGTGCAATTCTCCTTGAAAAAAGTGGCCTTTTTGAAGACTGGGAAAACACACTAAAGATGTACATTCCTCTTTGGAAAGACTGATGATGTCACCACCCTAGAAATACAGACAGAGAAGGGAAACCACCCAGTAAAGCAAATAGCATGCTGCGCTAATGCGTCTCTTTCTAGTATCATAACCTAGGTAGGTAGGGGTTTAAATCCTGCAAACGCTGACTGTGTAGGTGGGTGCAATTCTCCTTGAAAGGACTGGACTTTTTGAAGACTGGGAAAACACACTAAAGATGTACATTCCTCTTTGGAAAGGCTGATGATGTCACCACCCTAGAAATACAGACAGAGAAGGGAAGCCACCCACTAAATCAAATAGTGCACTGTGCTAATACATCTCTCTTTAGTTATCATAACCTAGTTAGGTAGGGGTTTGAATCCTGCAAACGCTGACTGTGTATGTGTGTGTAATTCTCCTTGAAAGGAGTGGCCTTTTTGAAGACTGGGAAAACACACTAAAGATGTACATTCCTCTTTGGAAAGACTGATGATGTCACCACCCTAGAAATACAGACAGAGAAGAGAAGCCACCCAATAAAGCAAATAGTGCGCTGTACTAATGCATCTCTCTTTAGTATCATAAATTAGGTAGGGGTTTGAATCCTGCAAACGCTGACTGTGTGTGCAATTCTCCTTGCCAGGAGTGGCCTTTTTGAAGACTGGAAAAACACACTAAAGATGTACATTCCTCTTTGGAAAGACTGATGATGTCACTACCTTAAAAATACAGACAGAGAAGGGAAACCACTCAGTAAAGCAAATAGTGTGCTGCGCGAATGCGTACTTCTCTAGTATCATAACATAGGTAGGGGTTTGAATCCTGCAAGTGCTGACTGTGTGTGTTCCCCTCTTGGTCAATGCGGTGTGGGTCTTGCTTTTACTATGTTATGGCATATTATGATTACAACAGTAAGTGCATTGCACATATCAGGTATATGCGTTGCAAATATATATGTGTACATGTTCCCTTAATCAGTACATAGGTGTGAAGCCTGCATACTACATGAATACATTTGTTGCCATTGACAGGTTGTGCCGCAGCTTCTCAGATCGTAGGTCACATATGTATGTATGTGACAGGCACATCCACTGTCGTGATCCGTGGCCAAGGTCATCTGTGCCACACACACCCATGACAGCTACTTTACAGTGGTGTGAGTGAGGGTATATGCCTGGAGTATATGTCAGGCATGTGCATACACAACATCGACTGCCAATAATGGACAGTCTTTATAGGTGTACGACTGCCTTGTGGATATGCATCCAGGCCTCCAATGTCTCATGTGACACACCTTGGGACTCCACAATACCTATGGATATGTGGATACCAAGGGACACATGACATAACATGAGGCTGTATGTACACATTGGTACCCAACATACATGTTGAGGGCTACCACCTATGTGGTACTGATGGGATACTAAGTATAGTACATGTGGATGACTATGCCATAGTCGGCTTACTGCTACACAGCATGTATCACATGACAGGCATCTGTCTGTATGATACCTTTGTGTAGGATATGTGTCCCATCCAGGGAATGGATTGTAGGCCACTGCATGCATTACCAGATGTGGATGGACACATCCCTAGTGTGTTTGCATGTACCTAAGGGGGTTATATGCCAAACAGGTGTGGACACAGGAATGGGTGGCGGTAATTACCACTGGTTAGTGTTATAGTGCACGTGAAGGATACAACTTTTACTGAGTTCCCTATGACTGTGTGTCATTTGTCAGGACATCATCCAATGATTGCTTATAGTCATGCTGTTGAGGTTATGTATACTACCAGACTGCAAATCATCGACAGATACTAACAGTATCACCCACAGAATGGTGTCTACCCATGTCATACACACGTCTACCCATGTTAGTACATAACTGTAGTAGAATGCATACTGGCCATTGAAAGATACTATGACATGTTAACAATGTGTACAACAGGGTATGCCACATGTCCCATGTGTCCACTATGCATGTACATACAGACAGTGTGCACCCACCATGTTCACAGATGTACACCTGCTAATCTGTACTGCACACATCACACACATACTGTCCATTCACTAAGACATGCTGGCAACACATTACACATTAACCAAGTGGCACATGGGTGGACAATACATAGTCAGACCTAACAGTGGTGTAAACAATACTACATTGACAATCAGAGCTTTGATGAATAATGTCTGCTGAGATATACCTACAAGGATGTCATTACACTTTCCTGTTGACAACTTGCTAATATTGCTACACTGCTATAGTGTCACCCTGTGCATCAGCACCATGTTAGCCTGTTCCTCCATCAATGTTACAGATGACAGGAGGCGACACAGGTATCATCATATGCACAGGGCGTTTTGTTGTTTGCCAGAGCCTGACATTGACCCATCTGATCGACATGTGTGTGTGTGTGTGTGTGTGTGTGTGTGTGTGTGTGTGTGTGTGTGTGTGTGTGTGTGTGTGTGTGTGAGGGACAACAGTACGGCATGGGCCAATGTTGATGTAATGTGTGTGTGTGTATGTGTGAGCCCTAGTTGTTTGGTTAACGTGTGTGTGTCTGCATGCACACAGCTCCACCATGTGGCTGCCATATACAGTAGTTTGTGGGACAGCCACAGACTGTACCTGTTAGGCTGTACAGATCACTGTCTCTGGCCATGGACACAGTACCTGTGCCTGGCAGGGGTGCTACGGACAGTATCGGGTACCAACCCTGACTGGGTACTGTCCTCAGAAGCAGAGGTGGGACGACTGGACCCATGTCCCTTCTGGGAATGGCCAGAGCCACATGCACATGGTCTACTGGGATGGTCAATGGACAGGCCAGCCCCAGCATTGCTGGGGCTGGTACTGCCACTACGGGAGTGGCTGTGAACCGGGGGCCATCCACGACCACTGCCAGCTGTTGCTGTTGCTGGCATGCGTCCGCGTCGACATTGCAACCGTCCCGCACGGTCCTGGCTCATGGATGACATATTGTGGAAGGCATCTAATGTCTCCCGCCAACGTCTATCAATGACCTAGGTGTAAGTCCGGATGGCACCGGCAAGGTCACGGATGCTGTCATTGATAGCGGTGTAATGTGCCCTCTGTGCCCTAATTCCCTGCCTGGTGTACTGTTCCATATGTGCCTGAGCCTGCATTACAGCCCAGAACATACTGGACATCATAAGACCAGTGAGGGCATGCCTGCCAGGGGCAATACGACCAGTGGTGCTCCCCTGAGAACCCCTGGACCTCAGCCTATGTGGTACCATTCCAGGAATACGGCTATGGCTGCTGTGAGGGGATGCAAGTGCCATGGGTACCACACTCTCCTGGTCAGTGCCAACTGTATGCTGTCCCTCGCCTATGGCCATTGGTGGTGAGGGATGTATTGGCAATATGAGTGTGCGCATAGATGGGATTGAACGCTGTGTACTGTCGATTGGTGGACCAACAACAGACCCTATCAAACCTTCCTGTGTCAAAATACATGTCTCATCATCAGCACTATTCGTGGCAGTGGCTTCAGGTTCCCTTCTGCATTCAGCCAGCCCTAACTCAGCACTTGTGAGAAGAAGACAGGAAACACACTTTACGGTCTGCACATGGACACATGCACACATGCACACATGCACACATGAACACATGCACACATGCACGCATGAACAGTAATACACTCCTCACTACAGCACATACACACACACACCAGCAATCCAACACATACTCTATAGTGGGTGAATGTGGGTGTCAGTATCACAAGGTAAACAGTCACCACACACGTGTCAGCATGCAGAATATGTGTTGCACAAGACCATACAATGCAAGTGTAGATGCCCCAATGTAATGGCAGTATACATGGCTTTGTTGCAACTGTGTCGTTGTTCAGTGATTGGCTACACCCTGGAACACAATTTGTACATGGACACAACATTGCTGTGCAGGTATTATCAGCTCTGCAATGCCCTGTGCACCATCACTCACAAGTATACATGCCATGGCTGCATGTGTTATCTGTGTGACACATAGATATCAATGTCTGAGTACAGTGTCTGTGTCCAAAGCAGATAATAGTGGGCACGGGTGTAGCACATGCATGCTATGTACAAACACGGGACAATTGCTGCATGTTGACGTGAAGGTATCCCAATGCTCTACATGGCCAGTGTACAGTGGTTATGGTGAGTGTGGGACATATTGCAGATATGTCAGTGTCACACATGGCATGGCATGCTACATGACTGCAACATTAAACACCACACATACCCAATGTGTGTCAAGTGACCTATACACCCACTAGCATTCCAGGACATATATGTGACACTTTGTTTGGATGGCGACTGCTGTGCATATTGTGTATACTGGCATATGTAAGCACACACACAACATGCTATGCATATTGTGTATAGGTGCATATGTTTGCACACGCACAACACTGAGGTGCAAAGCAATGACTGCAATGAGTAGTACTGTGGTCACTGTAACTGGATGGGATGTCACTGTAACTGGATGGGATGTAGTACCCTGTGCCATCATCAACATGCATCATGTGGTCACTCACAGCTACTAATGTGTGCAAGACCACCTCCTAGCATGCTGTACCTGAACTGCAGTGCCGTGGCTATGTTCACAATTACGCAGACACCTTGTACATGGGTGTGTGAGGTGACCAATAGGGAGCATTGCCTAACATGACTGTGTTATGTGTTGCAGAGTGTTGCACACACCCATGATAGGACTCTACCCCTGAGGTGCAGAATGTGTGTGTGTGTGTGCAAGACATGTGGGATACTGACGTGTGACCTTACAGCGGGTGTGATGGGAAAGGTAGCATGTTTTCATGTACTGCGTATGCTAAACATATTCTGTTGTGTACAGCTGTAGCAACTATGCATGTCTAAGGTGCAGCACAGTGTTGCCACACTTGTGTCTGCTGCACTGTGCAGTGTATGTGATTGAAGCAGCTACTGACTTCAATGAGATGATTAATGTCTCACAGCAAACATGGACAGCATGCATTATGCGTAGGTGTGTTACATGTACATGGCCTACACCTCACCTATGACATGCACATTTCATTACCAATATTAAAGTGTTAACACACTCACCAGCATGTACTGTCTGCCCTGCTGTCACACCAGAGGGACCGACAAGAATATGACACAGTTTATCAGTGGCCACAACTGTGGCATTGCTACCGTGAGTGAGTGCGCTAATCTGCAGTGGAACAACAGTCAACAGTCATAGGTGTGGAGATACTATTCCGAATATCAGTATTGCACACGAGAGGCAGCACAACTGCTAAACACACAGTACACATCTCACATAAGCATATTCTAACAATACAGGTAATGGTAGTCTACAGCTAGGGCATATTACCTGCATGCTCCATGTTGTCCTGCTGGGTAGCTCCGGCCTCCATGATGACACATGCATGATGTTGTTGCTGCTGTAGGCCAGGAGCCACCATGCTTAGGAGCAGCTCCTCCACTCTGGTGAGGGGGGGGTGTATGGGCACCCCACCACCTGTAGCAAGCTGTTGCCGATGGATATCAGATGCACGCCACCAGACATGTCTAATTAATCACTGCAGTGATGGCGTACCTGCTCATATGTCCGGTTATGCATGCCTATGTCATTTACCCGGCGAACAAGATCATGCCACAGAGCAGTACGCTCATGCTGGTGCTGGCTGGCCTTGGAAAAAAGCAGGGCATAGTGCTGATACAGGATGGCCTGTATGACCTCCTCCTCTGCAGCTGTATATGCAGGATTGTGTTGATGAGCCATAACCCTGGAAGACAATTAAACAATATGTGTGAGCAAGTCATGTGGCATACTTAACATTATGAAGTACAGATGTTACTTAACTGCCAGATATAGCATCTGTCTGTCTATCAGAGGATGCACACGTTCAATACCACATATCAGTGCTCAGCCCACAACTGTCTGACAGTGGCTGCCGCACTCCATACAACAAACCAGTATACACCAGTACTCGGCACACTGTATGGGATACAATGCACAACCTCACACTGAGGGTATATATCAAGCTAATGCATGACGAATATTGTCATCCAATGCAATGAATGTAATGTACAGATACAGTATTAACAGTAAACCACCCTAGTTTTTGATGCCATACCCCTACCTAACATATGTGCACAGTTGTTAATATAGCTGGCATACTGCTGTAACAGAGTATACATGTTGCTAGGTACACACACATACCATGTAACACACATGATTGCGGCCATGGTACAGGCATCATTACACACACATTAGACATACATACAACACACAAATTTATGCCAACACAGATGAGCATTACCTGTGTACCTTATAGTACTGTGTGCCCCTACTTACAGATACCTATGCCTGAGGAATGTAACCTGTGCAGACTACAGAAAACACACAAGACAGTGATACCAGGGAATGTGAACATACACCATACTGTGGTGTTTAGGCCTACAGCTTCAGGTAGTACAACAGTTCATATGTGACCTGGATTCACCAGCAGTACCACTTACTGAGCATTCATGTATTGCTTCAGCCCTACAATGGGACACCACAGTCGTACACAAGGTACTACGTCACAACATATACCATCCTACTATGTCTGCATCCCAATAACTGACACATATTTCTCTGCCCTCACACCTAGGACACAAACTACCATGACAGACACAACCTCACGCTAAGCTATCACACCTTTACAGACCTTGCACACAGTCAGTATCACACTCATTCCACCTCACATAGCTGGTATTGCACTGAGTACATGTGTGTGCGCATTGTGTCATAGGTAGGTACTACACTATTGGCCCAGGGCCTACAGCAGCCTAGCCTTATGCTACCCTGCCATTTGACACACATGTAATGTGATTACACTTGCTCCTGTTAAAGAGATACACAGTGGTGACTCCCAGGGCATATTACCTATCTCCATAACATTCATCAGGGGAATGTATGACATCTACTAATGAGGAGCCTTGTTTATTAATGCTGGGTAGTTTAGTCCAGAGTATGGCATATTTGTGTATAGGAACCTGTACCTCCAGCATGTGCTGTTTAGTGCGTTGACAAGGATTAGGGCCATAGGTCATGTAGCCCGGAGGGATTGTGAGGTGTTGTCATGGTGGTTGGCCGACTGCTATGGGTGTGACATACCTCTGTATGTCCGGCAGTGGTAACCTCTGTGTAGGACGTATGCAATGCACTCTAGCTGTGGTTTTGTGAGTCAGTCTGCATAGGGCATGTGCTTGGGGTAGTGTCATCCTTTGTTAGGTATGTCTGTGGCCTTTCCACTTGCTGTGGTTGACATGTGAGGTACATACCACATGGGGCATTGTGAGGAGTAGGGGGTACACTGACCTATATTTCCCTAGATGACACACCTTTTGTGATGACATGTACCACATAGAGGGATTACAAGGCTAGTGTGGAACTGTGAATATCAGAGGGGAGGCTACTGTACACCTGTGTCCCATGTTCCTTTCTGACACCTTCAGTGTTAGGCAGGCAACCACCTATCTGGTAGTTAGTGGGTAAAGTGTTTTGGAATGGGTATGGTACTGCAGTATCAACACTGGTGTTCAGTCAATGCGTTGGTCACCAGGCACCTGTTGCAGTACGTCTGACCCCATGTCTCCCTCTCTCACTCTCTCTCTCTCTCTATATATATATATATATATATATATATATATATATATATATATATATATATATATATATATATATATATATATATATAGACATATATACATCTCTCTCTCTCTCTATCTATATATATATATATATATATATATAGCTTTGTGTAGCTATATATATATATATATATATATATATAAATATATGTATATACATACCTATATATATCTGGATATATCCATATATATCTGTATCTCTCTCTCTCTATATATATATATATATAATATATATATATATATATATATATATATATATATATATATATATATATATACCTATATATATCTGGATATATCCATATATATCTCTGTATATCTATATATCTTTATATATATCTATATATCTATATATCTACATATATCTATATATATATATATATATATATATATATATATATATATATATATATATATATATATATATATATGTGTATACATATATATATATATATATGTGGATATATATATATATATATATATATATATATATATATATATATAGATATCTACATACCTATATATATCTGGATATGTCCATATATATCTGTATATATCTATATATCTCTGTATATATCTGTATATGTATATATCTATATATCTACATATATCTGTATATGTATATATCTATATATCTACATATATCTATATATCTATATATCTACATATATCTATATATGTATATATCTATATATCTACATATCTATATATGTACATATCTATATATCTGTATATATATATATATATATATATATATATATATATATGTATCTCTCTCTCTCTCTATATATATATATATATATATATATATATATATATATATATATATATATATACATATATACAGGTATATATACACATACTTGTAAACATCCATTGCTGTACATATACATGCACATATAGGCACATATACTGTCCACCTTTCATGTTGGGAATATCAATCATTAAACAGTTGTTAGACATACAATTATGTAATAATATTGCACAGTGTTGTGTGGAATGCATTTTGCTGTCCTCAGGCCATATAGCTGTAGCAGGCCTCACTGGCTCAGTCCCACAGCATTTAACCACAACTTGACATATACCTGCACTGCTTGCTGTTTTCAATGCCACACACTACAACCTACATAGATATGTGCACATAGCAACCTTCAACTACATATATATGTCTAGCCTTGACTAACAGTTGCAGTATGTCCCTTGCCCTATGCACATCTGCATTTACATATAGATATGGACTGCACCCACATATGGAGGGTTCACAGTATGTACAGTACCCTTCAGACACATCATTCGGATGCCAGCAAATACTTATCTGTTACATACCTTACCTTTGTATTTCTTACCTCTGTCTGTTGTACCTGTTGACGTTTAATTTTCTTTTTAAATATTTTTTTTTTTTGGTGTCTCCAAACACCTCTGTTTGTTCGTTTGTTTGTCTGTATGTCTGTCTCTCTCTCTCGCTTGCTCTCTCTCTCTCCATATGCTGCAATGATATTATTGCATGTGTGGACAGCAAGTACAGGCTGCTTGTGTAGGTATCTGCACATGTGCATGTGATGGCCTCTGCCCCAATTGGTGCCCACCGTTTAGTAATTGCATGCAGCCTGCTGTGTGCTAATTGCAGTTCTCACTGTGATTTCAGGACACTGCTATAAAATGATAGGTTAGGTAGGTGTAGGCCTTTCAGTTTTGCAAGGTGGGGACCATGCTTGTTTGCTGTGGACACTGTTGTGTGAGTCAAAAGGTTGGTATATGTCTCATATCTGAAGCTGGGTTGTAGCCAGTGAAATGCATGTTGTACTGAAACCTGACTGTTGCTTCTTCCAGTACACTCTTCTCAGTGTGTCAGTTTACTCACACCTCCTAATGCTAACACTGGATACATGGGAGTATGTACTTTCTTTTGGAATTAGGGAATTAACTAGCATACAACAGTGGTTATTGCAATGTATTGCTCTGGCTTTCCTATTTTCCCTTTACATTCACTCCTTGTAATGCATGTTACATTTCTTTCTTGCAATGTAATGCTCTGGCTTTCCTATTTCCCCTTTACATTCACTCCTTGTAATGCATGTTATATTTCTGTGTTGAAATGTATTGCTCTGGCTTTCCTATTTTCCCTTTACATTCACTCCTTGTAATGCATGTTATATGTCTGTCTTGAAATGTATTGCTCTGGCTTTCCTATATTCCCTTTACATTCACTCCTTGTAATGCATGTTATATGTCTGTCTTGAAATGTATTGCTCTGGCTTTCCTATATTCCCTTCACATTCACTCCTAGTAATGCATGTTATATGTCTGTCTTGAAATGTATTGCTCTGGCTTTCCTATTTTCCCTTTACATCCACTCCTTTTAATGCATGTTACATTTCTTTCTTGAAATGTATTGCTCTGGCTTCCCTATTTTCCCTTTACATTCACTCCTTTTAATGCATGTTATATTTCTTGCAGCACCAAGCTGTTGTGTATCTGCTGTGGCTTAGTGGTATGTCATGCAGACTGGCGAGTCCAAGGTGTGGGGTTTGAGACTAACAAGGATATTTTATTTTGCTGCTGAGCAGTACAAGAAGAAATGGTAAATCAAAAAGGTGTACAAAACTATTGCCTTGATATTATTAATTTATCTAATATTTACTTTTCCTGTGAATTAGAAAATGTTTTAAAGAAAGGCTTCTCATTCATTCCTGCCTGTAGTATGAATATAGGAAAATTGTTAGTAGACTTCAGACTGTACATGAGGAAGTTAAACTTAAGTTACATAATGCAGGATGTTTTAAAGCAGACTACTACTAACAATGCCTTAGATGACAAACCAAGTAAACCTAGTACTTTTAACCCTCCCCTTCAAACTACCCTTCAGGTCTTTCAAAGTATTTGCGAAAGAGAGTTCAGAAAAATTAGTCATCGTGACTATAAAGAGAATCTTACCAAAAAAGAGTACAACACATTACATAGCTTGAGCAAAAACGTTGACATTAGAACTATGAAAGCAGATAAAGGTGAGAAAATTTTCATTATGAACACAAAGGATTATGAAAGTTCTTTAGAAGTGATGTTAGAAGATTTAGATACATATAAAAAGGTTAACTTAGGAGAAGATAACCACAGTTACAAAAAGGTGGATGTCACATTGTTTGATATGTTCAGCCAAGGTGAAATTGACAACTAAAATTATAACTATTTATTGGTTGAACATCCAAAAATGGCATCCTTCTTTGGTATCCCAAAAATACAGATGGACCAAAAAAATCCCCCATTCAGGCCAATAATTTCAGCTAAACATTCCAAAACAGAAAACATATCTGTTTGGTTAGATTATGCTATTAATCCTATTTTCCAGAAATCTAAACATTATCTCAGAGATACATGGCACTTACTAGAAATTTTAAGAGAACTTGACATCACTGAAAGACAAATTTACTTTGGCACTTTGGATGTCAAGTCGTTATATACTTCAATAGATCATAAAAGGGGTGTTGAATATCTCAGAGAATATCTCACTAACCAAACTGATTTCAGTGGTGGAAAAGTGAATACCATTTGTTGTTTGATGGACTTGGTTTTGAACAATATATTTTTTTAATTCAACAAGTCTTTATACAAACCAATCTCTGGAGTAGCCATGGGGGCAAGAGTAGCACCTGCATTTGCAAACTTAGTCATGGGTAACTGGGAACTGAAATTTTTAAATCAACATCCTAGTTATAAAAAACTACAAACCTACTATAGATATATCAATGATTTGTTCTTTTTATGGACTGGTACTTATGAGGAGTTTGTGGATTTGGTTAGTGACTTAAATTCTACTACTAAATTTTTGGAATTCAAAATCAGTGGTTTTGGTGAATCTATCAACTATTTAGATTTACATTTGAGTATAGATAAGGAGAGAAACAAGTTTATGAGTAGTATCTATAGGAAACCAGTATTCACTAATCAATATTTACACAAGGATAGTTTACATCCACAGCATATGAAAAAAGGAGTCATAAAAGGACAGATCGTTAGGCTTAGTAGATTAACTTCTGACTATGACACATCAAACACATTATAGAGAATAATTGGAAAATAATACTTGGAAACAAAGAGTTAGTGGTCACAATTGAACTGAGACCTAGAATTATTTATAAAAGAGTTACTAACATCAAGTCAATGCTAGAATCAGCAAACAACAATGTTAATATTTGTACAAGAACAGGTTGCAATAAAAAAGGTACTTATGCTTACAGGAATTGCAAGCAATGTAGGTTCATCAGCAACACTTCCTTTATAACTTTAAGTCATTCCAACCAAACTTTTTGGGCTAAAGACTACTACAATTGCAATAGTGAATATGTTGTTTACATTGCTATTTGTATGTCATGTGACAATTATTACATAGGAAAGACCATAAGAAGTTTGAAACGCAGGATATACGAACACAATCTGGCTATTAAAAAGAAAGACAAAACAAATTCATTGGCTAGACATGCATTAGTATGTCTAGATTTTAAAAGATTCAAATTTTTTGTCTTGGAAAAGGTAGAGAAAGTTTCTTTTGAAGGTGATCTTAACAATATAATAGCATGCAAAGAAGCACTGTGGCAGTTATTTTTAGATGCAGACAGTGCACCTGGATTAAATGAATCCATAAATTTAAAATGCTTTTTAGTTAATAGATAACATTGTTTAAACAAGTTTTTACTACAACTATTTTATTTAAAGAATGTGTATTTTATACAGACTGACACACCTAATGTTTATTTAATTAACTGTTAATTGTCTGAAGTCATTTCCTGTTTGACAACAGATTAGGATATAAAAGGAAGTTAGGGTAGGGTCATTTGTAAATGTTTTTTTCTGAAGAAGTTCACATAATTAAAAGTGGATGAAAGCACTTATATACTGTTCCAGAGTGTTTTTTAGATTTGTATCCTAGGACTGGTTCTTTTTGTATTTCCTGGTTTGGTCTTTTAAAGTTTGTTTCAAGTTTTGTAATTTTTTTCCAGTACTTGGATACTATCTATGGCCTCGGAAGTTTCTAGTCAAGATACCTTATTGAACCTGTCTAGATACCTTATTGAACCTGTCTACCTACCCAGTTCCTGAAAGTGGCACGAGTGGTTCATCGACATTTAACCACAAAGATGAACTAATCAATACTATCGCTAAGACAGTGAAAGAAAGTTTAGACTATCACGTCAGTTTGCAGCTTAATAAGAATTATATTGCTGATGTTAAACAGGAGGGCTGTCAGGTCTTACATCACCTTGCAAATGATGATACACTCAACACTGGTACTAACGAACATGCTAGTTCAAACAAGCTAGAGTGCTCCACTGAAGTGAATTTTGGAATTACGTCTGTAAGCAGAATGGTAATCTGTTTACTACAGTGGATGTTACAACTGCAAATGCCAATGTAAGTAACTGTTTCAATGATAACATCCTTTTGGACACTGTAAATTGCAAAAAAACGATTCACGAGTTGGAGAGACAAGTTTTCAAACATGTGACTTTAGATTTAGAAATCTAATACTTTGAGGAGTGCATCGCTTGTAAAGTGATTCCACAGGGTTTGAGGACTGCAAAGTTTCCCAACTGTGTAACACCTGGAGACGAACTGAGTAAAATTCTTGTAGTGTTATACAACGAAACAGGTCTAAATATGATGCTCATATTAGTGGCACATTATGGGAAAAGATCATTAAAGTAAAGGAGAACATTAAACTTTTCGATGAACGTATCAAGAATTATGGTTGCTTCAAAGATTTTACTGTTTTATACAATGGTGTAGAGGCGAAGGCCGACAGGCACAGGGCTACGATCGTATCTAGAAAGCAATCTAAACTCAAAAGAGACATTTTGGTATACAAATCTAACCTGGCTTACATTGTTCAGGAATGGACATTGGAAAAAATAAGAACAAACAATTGTGGTCCTGGAAACAATAAAACATTGGCACAAGTAGTTGACAGTAACATGAATAGTCCAGAAAAGGTGATGTGTAATAACATTTTGCCAAATTCGGAAATGGACCACAACAACATGACAGCAACACAAAGTGCAGGTCCATATTTGGACCAAAATAGAATAAATAATGACAATAGGGCCAGTTATGCCCAGGCAGTTTCATTGGAAACTGCTGGTACAGGACACAACAAAGGCCCTTTTCACATGGGCAAATTAGAGAACAAACAGACTTCAAAGTGGTACAATTCCACTTAGTACAATGGGAAGGGGGAAGGGGAAAGGGAAAGGGAGAAACAGGAAGAAATGGTAAATCAAAAAGGTGTACAAAACTATTGTCTTGATATTATTAATTGATCTAATATTTCTTTTTCCTGTGAATTAGAAAATGTTTTAAAGAAAGGCTTCTCATTCATTTCTGCCTGTAGTATGAATACAGGAAAATTGTTAGTAGACTTCAGACTGTATATGAGGAAGTTAAACTTAAGTTACATCATGCAGGATGTTTTAAAACAGACCACTGCTAACAAACCCTTAGATGACAAACCTAGCACTTTTAACCCTCCCCTTCAAACTACCCTTCAGGTCTTTCATAGTATTTGCGAAAGAGAATTCAGAAAAATTAGTCATTGTGACTATAAAGAGAATCTTACCAAACAAGAGTACAATGCATTACATAGCTTGAGCAAAAACTTTGACATTAGAGCTATAAAAGCAGATAAAGATGGGAAAATTGTCATTATGAATACAACAGATTATGAAAGTTCTTTAGAGGTGATGTTAGAATATCTAGATACATATAAAAAGGTTAACTTAAGAGAAGTTAACCACAGTTACAAAAAGGTGGATGTCACATTGTTTGATATGTTCAGTCAAGGTGAAATTGACAATGAAAATTATAACTATTTATTGGTTGAACATCCAAAAATGGCATTCTTCTTTGGTATCCCAAAAATACAGATGGACCAAAAATATCCCCCATTCAGGTCAATAATTTCAGCTAAACATTCCAAAACAGAAAACATATCTATTTGGTTAGATTATGTTCTTAATCCTATTGTCCAGACATCTAAACATTATCTAAGAGATTCATGGCACTTACTAGAAATTTTAAGAGAACTTGACATCACGGAAAGACAAATTTACTTCGGCACTTTAGATGTCAAGTCGTTATATACTTGATCAAGAAAGGGGTATTGAATATCTCAGAGAATATCTCACTAACCACACTGATTTCAGTGGTGGAAAAGTGAATACCATTTGTTGTTCGATGGACTTGGTTTTGAACAATATTTTTTTTTTAAATTCAACAAGTCTTTATACAAACAAATCTCTGGAGTAGCCATGGGGGCAAGAGTAGCACCTGCATTTGCAAACTTAGTCATGGCTAACTGGGAATTGTAGTTTTTAAATCAACATCCTAGTTATAAAAATGTACAAACCTACTATAGATATATTGATGATTTGTTCTTTTTATGGACTGGTACTTATGAGGAATTTGTGGATGTGGTTAGTGACTTAAATTCTACTACTGATTTTTTGGAATTCAAAATCAGTGGTTTTGGTGAATCTATCAACTATTTAGATTTACATTTGAGTATAGATAAGGAGAGAAGCAAGTTTATGAGTAGTATCTATAGGAAACCAGTATTCGCTAATCAATATTTACACAAGGATAGTTTACATCCACAGCATATGAAAAAAGGAGTCATAAAATGACAGATCATTAGGCTTAGTATATTAACTTCTGACAATGACACTTTCAAAAAGGAAGTTCTGTTTTTGAGGTCACTTTTTCTTTCTAGAGGTTATACCTTGGAATGGCTAAAGAAGATAGAAAGCAAAGTAATGGTACTAAGAAGGGGGGTGGCTTCAACCATTTTGTATTCAACTGACACCATGGTAGGTCCAGTTATTGACAGTACATCAAACACATTGGAGACTGGTGTTTCTAAATATACCAGTGCTTTTCCTATACCTATAGTGACTGAAATGTGGCACATCAAACACATTATAGAGAATAATTGGAAAATAATACTTGGAAACAAAAAGTTAGTGGCGACAATTGGACTGAGACCTAGATTTACTTATAAAACAGTTACTAACATCAAGTCAATGCTAGAATCAGAAAACAACAAGGATAATATTTGTACAAGAACAGGTTGCAATAAGAAAGGTACTTATGCTTGCAGGAATTGCAAGCAATGTAGGTTCATCAGCAACACTTCCTTTATAACTTTAAGTCATTCCAACCAAACCTTTTGGGCTTAAGACTACTACAATTGCAATAGTGAGTATGTTGTTTACATTGCTATTTGTATGTCATGTGACAATTATTATATAGGAAAGACCATAAGAAGTTTGAAACGCAGGATATACGAACACAATCTGGCTATTAAAAAGAAAGACAAAACAAATTCATTGGCTAGACATGCATTAGTATGTCTAGATTTTAAAAGATTCAAATTTTTTGTCTTGGAAAATGTAGAGAAGGTTTCTTTTGAAGGTGACCTTAACAATATACTAGAATGCAAAGAAGCACTGTGGCAGTTATTTTTAGGTGCAGACAGTGCACCTGGATTAAATGAATCCATAAATTTAAAATGCTTTTTAGTTAATAGATAACATTGTTTAAACAAGTTTTTACTACAACTATTTTATTTAAAGAATGTGTATTTTATACAGACTGACACACCTAATATTTATTTAATTAATTGTTAATTGTTTGAAGTCATTTCCTGTTTGACAACAGATTAGGATATAAAAGGAAGTTAGGGTAAGGTCATTTGTAAATGTTTTTTCTGAAGAAGTTCATAGAATTAAAAGTGGATGAAAGCGCTAATATACTGTTCCAGAATGGTTTTTGGATTTGTATCCTATGACTGATTCTTTTTGTGTTCCATTCTGGTATGTTACATGTCAAGTACATGCTTGTCAATACAACAAATAACTGACTGAGTGCTGCAGTGTTAAGCAGAACCATTTTCTGCTACTGCATATGTACCTGAAGCACAAGCCTCGCCTGGACTGTTATGGGTACCTCACCCTGGCTATGCTGTGCCAACAGAGCTGACACTGCTCCCTCACTGACAATCCTCAGTATGACTCCTGGGCAGAATGCAGCAGCTGCAGCCTGCAACATATGCAACAGTATGTTCAGCTACCTTCTACAGACCCACCATACCTCCCAACCACTTAGAACAGGGGATCCACACAATACCCATACATAAGGGAGTGGGGGGATTGGACAAGTGACAGAGACATGTGTCACAGTCTTCCCCTACAAACATACACAGCTGATAAACCAGGAGCTACTGCAGCAGCATAAATATTCTGATGCAAATGACATATGACACTCACATCTGTCTGTCGCCTTACTGACCTTAACACACATTGTTAAACAGTAAACTGCCACATAATCAGAAAGTCTGTTTATAATGGCCAAACATAGCATTTAAAACTCTGGAGATACCACATAAATCCGGACAGTGGACAGTATTTTTACCTACCTTCTGTGATGCTGTATTCCCACACCTCAATAATGTCCATTTCACAAGCCAGGAAAAGGGCCAAGGCCATCATGAAGTCTTTAAATATAGCTCTGTGGTACCATGCCATTGACTAATGAAAATGCAACCCAGCTGTTCTGGATGCAATTAGCAAGTGTGAGCCACAGATGTGTGTACAGGCAATCACCTGTTCATGAGCATTACATACAAAAGGCAAACTGCTGCCTATGGTAAACATGTCTGTGACTTTCTTTATGAAGACAGACTGAGATATCATAAACATTATACTACAGGATTTCTTCACATAAAGGAGTACAGCACTATACCAGGTGTGTAATAGAAGTCCCCATGTAATGGGATACAGATGGAAGGATGCAGTTATGGGAAATAGGGATTACAGCAGTAGGTCTGTAGTATATATCTTGAACGACATGTTGCTGTTAGTCAGCTGTCCAGCACCTACAGGCTTCCCTTTCAGCTCTGTCTTCTGTGACACAGATCACAGCTCTGGCCCTCTGAGTCCATCCAACAATATTTGGCTCATGTACAAATGTTACTGGATTATGTTTTAGACAATTGTGACAGTAAGTACTGGTGGATACATCTGGCATATCACATGATGTACTGTCAGTCAGCTCCTCTCAGTTTGTGAATGTCACACAGGCATAGTTCAAACATTGTCCAGGTATCCCTGACTGTCCCTGATATACTCTGGCTAGGTCACTGTGTACTCCATAGCCATATCTCATCACTGGAGAGCTATGGCTAACATACTTATTGACTCCCTACAGAAAGACAGCAGGTTATAGCCAGTAGTAGTGGGGGGACACAGACCCGGTCTCAGCGACAGAGTGTACATATCGAGCATACAATGTAAGGGAATGAATACAGTATCATATATTAATGTACCATAACTGTTTTCTGAGGGGTCTGGCATGTGACAGCCAGATTGCCTACAGTCTGGGAACAACTATTATATATTGTCCAACTGCTTCCCAGGCATTCACATCATACCTCTCAACCTGGAAACATCAAAAATCTGGACAAGGCCCATGAAAAATAGGTATAAATCTGTACGCTGATTAACATCTAATTTGCATACATAATTATATAACCCCAACCATTCCAATGGAATTGTGGGATACCAACTTTTGAACGCAAACTGAAGAACAGACAACCGAAACATGGCACCAGAGTCCCCCTGCAGCCATTCCAATGTCCCGTTACCTGGTTATTTTGCCCCATTTACCATAAACACTAATGTATGCATACTGCTTTACTTCTACAATGATTTGGATTTTATTTTTACATTTTATAGCACAACAATGCAGAAACACTAAAAGACATAATCTGGTAAATAAAGCAATACTGTCTCACAATGAAAATAGGCTCGACATTAAAACTTCTTTGCCCTTGAAACTCACATTCTTTGAAACAGCATTGAAACCCACACCACATCCAAAGAAAATGCATCTGGCCAGTGGTGGATAAAGATTACCTTTGGACTGTTTTCAAATCATTGGCCCCTTGCACACAAAACAATAAACATACATGTGTTCTTTTCTTTATACACCTTCCTGACTTTATTAAATTATATTCCTTGTATAATACAACACACATAGAGCGCATTTTAAATTTATTGTTTGAACATTTTACCAGTAATCTGTACTGTAGGCAATGAAACAAAACACATGAACCAGTAATGACAAAACTGCCCAATTCTGAACTTTTCCATCATAAAAGTCTGCTTCCACACCCACACTATAAATAGAATGACAGTAGTGTAAGCTATAGGCATCTTGCACAGCGTCTCGCACTTATTTTCAATTTCATTTTTTTTTGGGGGGGGGGACAAAAGGTCAAAAACCAGGGACACATTTTAAACATTGCTTGTATAATTTTGTAAAGCTGCTAGAATAAAATGTTGTGTTACCATCATGCATTTCACTGGCATGTTTTGAACCCAGGATTCTATGCAATACAGTCAGAACAACATACCACTATGCCAAATCAGCAGCTGTCTGAAAAATAGGAAGACTGAAGCTTAATAGTCATCATTTAGTGAATTCATTTCTCACTTCTCAACATAGCTCTTAACCTCAACACAAAAAACATGGACAAACAACAAAGCCAATAATGGGGGAATACAAATTCAGTTCTCACTTCTCACTCACCATATCTCTGAACTGTTAGCACAAAAACAATAATGGGGGAATACAAATTATGTGCTCACTTCTTATCATAGCTCTAGACTCTTAGCACAAAAAAAATGTTCTTACTTCTCATCATAGCTCTCTCAACTCTTAGTACAAAAAAAATCTGGACAAAGCTCAGAGCATAACTTTCAACTGTTAGCAGAAAAAAAATGTTCTCACTTCTCATCATAGCTCTCAACTCACTCAGAAATGATGGTGGCTAGGGATAGTAGGCTCGTTTTAACCTGTACCAAAGGTACAGGGTTTGAGCCTGAATACTTCTAGCCACCCAGTGTATTATATGGGGGGTGGGGGCATTTTCACACACATACACCTCTTACCCTGAGGAACGAGTGGTTCCTTATCCTGAGTAGTTCACATTCCTCTGTCGTTGCTGCCATTAATCCCGGCTCGCAAACTCTGCCCTGAGTAGTTCCCAGCTCGGCGAACTGCTGTTTCAGCTTCCTGGCCTGCACATAAGTTCCTCTGCTGTTCTGTTTCCCATTCCCACCATTTCAGCGCTGCTCACAAGTTCCTATACTGTTCCCCATTCCTGCCAGCTTGCAATTCAATTCAGCCAGCCAGAAATGATGATGTGAGCTCCTTGAGCTCAATTCTGACTGGCTGGTAGTCTGACGGAGCTGACATAATTGCTCACGTGATGACGTCAGCTCCGACAGTGCGAAAATTTAAAAAAAAGCAAAATAAAATCGGAAATGAAGGGGTGCCACTCGGGAATCATGGCACCCCTTCATTTGGACCCCAAAACTCAGTAAAAACAGAGTAATTCGGAACGGTTGGGAGGTCTGGTTGGCAGATTTTAAAAATTCCCTGATGACTACTCTGTCAGAAATACTTGGTGAGCAAATTGGTGTAACTACGGAAATTATTTTTTTGAGTTGTGGTACAGAATCAGAATTATCTAGACATAGTAAGGCCTTGTTGATTTTAATTCTGGTGGCTGCCAAAAAAGCAGTTGCTAGAAAATGGGAATCAAAGTCTAAACCATCTGTACAAGAAGAATTAAACATAGTAATAGAGACAAAACAACTGGAAGTGGGATCTTTAGGATTGGGTAGGAGCAAATTACGTAGAAAAAATTGGAAATGTAGGAACAATACAAGCAGAATAATGTTTTGGAGGTGGAATGAGGTTTAAGGGAAACAGGAAGTGAATAAACTATGTAATATTAAGACTACAATGACTGTTTAGAAGATTGTATGTAATATGTAAAGTTTGCAACTGAAAATATGTCAATATGGCTTGCTTTCATTTGATAAATGTATGACTTCCTATGTCATAAATGATAATTCAATAAAGTTGATCTTTCTCGTTAAAAAAAAAAAACTCTCTGCATGATAAATGTCCTTTTTTTAACTCTCCAAATGTGACTTCTCATATTATTCCTTCTAAAATCCATTCTACATAGAACGCTGCTGAATCCATATAAAATACAACTGCTTTTTAACTACATCTTATCTTGCCATCTTGAAATTAAATGAATGTCTACATCCCATACAGAGCCTCATACAACAGCTATACATTTCTCTCAATCTCATTAAGAGGTAACATGCAGATAAAAGGTGGTGACAGAAAAAGCAGCACACTGAAATAAGCAAACACACAAGTTGCTTATGAAATGACAACCACTGTAGCACCGCTGAAATCTATATCTGTATTTGGCAAACACCCATTAAATAATAAAATTCTTTTACAAAAATGGGTCTCAGGTGGGCAACCGAGGAAAGACTAGTCCTGGCTTGTAAATGTTAACATATGTACACATGCATGGGTGCAATGATTCTCAACATGTTATTATTACATTTGCAAACATTTTACTAACATCTGTACCACAGGCAAAAATAACTTCAGCAAATCAGAAAGACAAATGAACAAAGTAGCCCCCTCATGCTCTCATCTTCTACACTCATGTCATACCTCTCAACCTGTAAGCGTTAGAAATCTGGACAAAGCCAAAAAAAGTGTGGGGGACAAAAACCCACAAATAGGAACAATCCTTAAATATCACTCTTACAAAGATGATATATGAAAATCTTTTGCATTAGTATGCATTTTTGGAATGACAGGAAGTTTGAAACTCAAATGTCTGTTATTTAGTGACATCAATCCCCAATGATTTCCCAGAAATCGACAATAAGGGACACACTAAAAATATGAAGCAAAAATCTGGAAAATTCTGAGAAAATATGGACAGTTGAGTGGTATGACTCACGTTCACAAATTCTTCCACAAAAGTGAAATGTACTTTCGGTTGTGTACAGAGTCTAAAACGTTTGAAGAATTCAACAAAGGATTCACTGAGTCAAAATAAGGAAGCATTTCTCGTAATGCTAGATGAGACACACTGTCAGATTATTCTGTGTGATCCAGTAAAATGAATAACTCTCTATGGTCTGATACTTCAAAGGAAGCAAACGAAAGGACCACAAGCAAATTAAAGACAGTGGCTTCTTGCTATATCTCAGGGGCAGTAAAATCTGGGCTTAGCCAGCTTAAAGCCTTTACTTTAAACAAAAAAAAAAGGCTCAATATGCTAGTAATTCACAGCATCGTGCTGTGAGAAATATATATTTCAGTCAGGACTTTTATTTTTTCAGTGTACCTCGGTTTTTCAACCATATGGCTTCTCCTTCCTGATGATTATACAACCACAAGAGACCACACCACACACACACACACACACACACACACACACACACACACACACACACACACACACACACACACACACACACACACACACACACACACACACACACACACACCCTCGTATAAAAGCCCGTAACACTAATGAGCAGATGAATTTGACAAAGTACCTCATCAGACATAATTCATAACACTCGCTGAGCTGTCCCTTGTTCCTGCTTGTACTTGGCATATTCTGTTCTTGGCTTTCTCGCTCGCATTTTTTTAAACCATAATAATCCTCAGAGCTCAGCTAAGCTGTTCCTATTCCCGCTTACATTTGCGGCCAGCCGGAAATGACTTCTTCAGCTCAATTCCGACTGGCTGGTAGCCCTGGTGGCGCTGACGTCATCTCGCACGTGATGACATCATCGCCAACAGCGCGAAATTTTAAAAAACAAAAGGAAAAATCGGAAGTGAAGGGGTGCCACTCGGGAATCGTGACACCCCTTCATTTGGACCCCAAAACTCGGTAAAAACTGAGAAATTCGGTATGGTTGGGAGGTATGATTCACATTTGTCTGGCAGATGGTCCACATATATCAGGCACATGTACACATTCTGCAAACATCTGTGTACATATTGAGCATGCAACATAAGGAAATTAATACAGTACCAGATATTAATGTACCATAACTGTTTTCTTAGGGGTCTGGTGTGTAACAGCCAGATTCCCCACAGTCTGGGAACAAATATTAATTATTGTCCAACTGTTTCCCAGACATCCACATTTATTTGGCTGAGAGTCCACATATATCAGGCACATGTACACATTCTGCAAACATCTGTGTACTGTGGATGTTGGACAACTACAGGGAGGATACCCTATAGCACGTTTGCAGTGCTGTCTGTCATTGGTTCACATAGATGTTTCTGGACTGCCCCCATACACTTTTAGTACCACTCACCTATTTGTCAGATGGTGGCTGTATGACATGGTACTGGGACATCACCCATAGGGGACACATCACAGTAGATGGCAGTGATGGGTGTGGAGAAATAACAACACAGTCTGTCACAGCACACAGGGTCATAACCAGTATACCTAGGATCATAGGAGGTTACTAGGCTATTGGCCCTGAGGCCCTTATAAGCCTAGCCCAGAGTTTAGCTGATGTTTATGCAAGTCAGCACCTGATGCCCCAGTCCAACAGGGACACAGGTTGTATGCCAAGGGTGTATGCCTTGTTTACCATCCAGTTATCCAGGTTTCAATTATAAAGGGGAAAAGAGGTACTCTGCCTGATGTGGACAGGGTGCCCATTCTACAGCTGGGCAAGTGTCTGGGACACACATCTGACCTGCCAGCAAGTCTTGCTGATGTCACAGACCAGCTTGAGGGTGCATATGCGGGTTAATCGAGTGCAGCTTGACTTGCAGATGTGCAGCAGTCCCATCAAGGTAGGGTCTGTGATTGCCTTGCATGCCAAACAGAGGTCACCTCAGAGGAGTCTGTATGAAACTGGGTAGAGAGATAGGGCTTTTAGCCTGTGTATGGTAGATGTTTGAGGCCCAGTTATTCCCTGGTGAGGAACCTCTGTGGTCAACCCAGTTGCTTCATGTGCTTTGTGAAGTACATGAGGAAAGGGGCATTATACTCAATAATGGGCTTTATTAGGGAGGAATACAGGGATGTTATGCCCTGCATTTCCTTGCATGAGATGCCCTTATGTAAGATGTGAGCCATGTAGAAGGCTTTCCTTACAACGGAAGTAACATAGCGGTCAAGTGTCATGGTGCCATCAACCTGTATGCCCAAATCCCTCACAACTGATTGCATGCTTAGGACATTGTTAGTAATGTGATAATTTGTGAGGATGTCACTCTACCCCATTTTGTGGTATATAGCCTGAGACCATATTTTTGGCACCAGTCATGTGTCTGCATGAGACCCTCTTGGTGGATGTCCACATCACTAGGGGATTTGTTGACAGCACCCAGCATGCAGTCATCTGCATATGTGATCGGCCATAGCCCACTGGTTGTGCCCTGCACCTCAGAAGAGTAAATCACACATAACAGAGGCCCCAGTACAGAACCCTGGGTTACTCCACTAGTTACAGGTCTACCACTTGAGGTAGCTTCCCCTATATTGACTATGTGGGCTCTGTCAGTGTGCCAGTGTGCTTTGGTAACATATGGATTGATGCCTAGTAGAGAGCATACATCTATTTTGACCAAGTGGGGAATACTGTCAAAGTCTTCGGACAGGTCAAGGTAAGCAGTGTGCACTATCTTCCCCTCATCCATGACTTTGGTGACTGTGTCAAAGAAGTCAACCAATGTAACAGACATCCCCTCCTTGACAAAGCTAAACTGTGTGTGATTGAGTATGTGGAGGTTGGCAATGTCCTTGTAAATGAGGTTCATGATAATCTTTTCCCTGGCCTTGCAGATCAGGCTAGTTAGGCTGATGGGTCTATAATGTGCCAGATTGGTGGATGCTCTACCTTAGTGTAAAGGGATGACAGTGGATGTCCTCCACTCAGGTGGGACAAAGGCAGTATTCAAGCTTTAGTTGAATACAGTGCCTAAAGGTGCTGCAAGTTCATGCTTGAGGTATTGTAGAATGCATCCTGTGATGTGATTGTGTCCCATGGAGGCTGTATTCCATGACATTGAGATGGTAATGATGACCTGTTCCCTAGATTTAAGGGGAAGGGTGCAGGTACTGGGAATGTCCTGATGTACTGATGGGGGGCAGGGAGTGAAGCTTTCCCAATGTACTGATGGAGAGTAGGGGTCAACTATGTCCTTTTGTAACATGTGAAATGTAACTTGCAATTATTGTGGAGCTTTTCACCCTGGGAATCCACTGAAAACTGACTCTTCTTGGCCCAGTGGACCTCCATGGTCATCAAACTTAAACAAATAAATAAATAAATAAAGCTTTCACTGTCTCTGTCAGGCAGCAAGTTTGCTATATCTATAGCACATGTATATCTGGTGTCCTTGACCACCACTTCTGAGAAGATCTGGGTTCTTCCTTTGAGGCTGCAGACATATGTGAAGAAGGAGTTATGATTGTCTGAAGTGGATGTCGCCAATGTGGGCTCCGAGTTTGCTTTGAATGATTTCAGTGGTACTCTTATTTGTTTATTCAAGCTAAGGAGACATTGCTTCAGATTGTACACCTGCTCCATCTTGGTCTTGGACAGCAATATTCCACTCCTGTTACAGAGTCTATTTATAGCAGATGTCCACTAGACACGTTTACTTATCCTTGTAGAGGATGATGTAGTCCTATCAGGTATACCTGTCTCCATGCATCTATACAAATACACATATAGTGCTTTGGTGTACTTGTGGATATTAGTGCCAGTTCCTACAGAGGGGGAGGGGGCTGGCAAGCTGTTTATACCATCCCTCAGGCGGCTGTGATCAAATTTGGAGATGTTTGTATGTCTGACTCTAGCTATATGGATATTTTGGGAGATGGTGACTGCAAACAAGACCACTTTGTGGTTAGTTTTACCATTGAGGATGATACTGTAGGGATGCTGCAGTGGTTACTCATGTTGTTTAATATCAACTCCAAGAAATGTTCACCTTATGTGGGGGTAGCAACTAACTGTTCCAATGTGTTTGCATTGCCAAATTCAATGAATCTCTGGGCATTTGTGTGCTGGCATGAGTAGTTCTTACAATCTATGTTTGGCTAGTTAAAGTCACCCAGAATCAAAGTACAGAGTTGAAACCTGATAGAGTTGAACAGGTCCCTATAGGCAGAATGGGCTTCCTCGTCACATATGGGGGACAGTACTGAGTTATGATCTGAGTAGGGGTCTTGGCAATGGTTAACTGCACCTGGTATGTCTCCTGTGCATCTTACTGTTTGACCAGCCTGGAGGTGTGTATGTCTTTTATATATAGTGAAACCCCATATCCCTTGGCTTTAATGCCCACACCTTTGGGTCTGACTATATGATAGGATGGGTGACCATGTAAGGTTGTGGTGCTCTCTGCAGCTTTAAACCAAGTGTCTGTGACTGCACAGATGTCAGCATTTTCTAGGGTTAAGACTGCTTGCAATGAGTGCAGATTCATGTTTAGACTCCTAGCATTTAGCAGCATGCCTTTCATTTTGTGACTTGTTGACAGTTTTATGTTGGTAGGATTAACCTTATAATTTTTCCTAATAAAGGCACTATGGGGGTGGCAAGAACCATAGAGGCCATCTCTGGCAAAGCATCGTGGCCTGTTGATCATATCATCCCAGGCTGTCAGGCATTGGATCCTCCTGGAATGGTACCAGAAACCAAGCCAATTGTGAAGGTCAATCATTTCCTGATTGCTTTGTGGCATTATTCTGGGTGACAGCAGAATACTGCCTAAGTCTATGGTCATACCTGCCTGGGACACATAATCAGTGGGATCAATCATGTCTCACTTCATATAGTCCAGGGAGGTGAGTCTCGGGTCAGGCAGCCAACATGGACTATGACAGACTCATAACAGTACCTATTGTTGAGAGACAGCAGTACATATGTGATTTGGCAGATTCTGGCACCTGACAGATAAGTAACCATGACCTTCCCCATATACAGCCTGGTGAGAGGTTCATCTGTGTGTCTTGCAATGGAATCTCCTATGACTAATATGTTTGATTTATGGTGATGACTTAGTGGCTGTAGGACACAGGTGTATGGCTATGTATGGTATGTTGTGTGGAGGACTGTGGAGTTTGCGTGTGTTTTTGCCTTGGAGGTCTCCTTTTTTGGGGATGTTTATGTTGAGGACCTCCGCATATGTGGATGTGTGTTGTGTAGGTGTGAGTGGTGTTTGAGGTGTACTGATTATGTTGACAACCTTTTTGGTGCCAAATATGCAGGCTTGAGAGGGAGAGAGCATGTACTGTAGGTTCCTAATGTCATTGCAGCTCTCACAAATTGCATTCCTTGGTGGTGTTTGTAGATAATTGTCCATGTACATGAGGCAGTTGCTACACTGTGTCAGGATGCCCAAATCAACCAGACTGGCAGTGGAAACTCATATTTGTCAGAATCTGAGGGAGGAAGGTCATGGAGACCTAAGGGGTGGGCCTACAGCCCAGCTGCTTAAAACAAAAGTAGGAGGCTTACACTACCCCATGCAATGTAGACAGGCTATAAACAAGCAGTAGTAGATTCAACAGAAAAAAATGCAGTTGAACACTTTAGAAAACATGAAGCTAGTAGCAGGAAACAGCAAGATGAGGAGGGAAATGCATGATGTATTACCACTATGTTGCTGATAGCCACATACATACTGTGATGATAGATGGTAGGGTATGACATGGGAGTCAGTGGAGGATACTGCTGGCAAATGATGATGCGCAGGGTTTATACATAATAGAGAGCAATGTATGTGGTCCTGTGATGTGTTCCCCTCTTTTTGTCTTTTCGGACTGATGTACAGATGGAGAAACCCAACTTTTTCTGCAGCTGAAAATTATGCTGTAGTTGATGGCCTCAGACTGCATCGTGACATCCTGCTGTTGAGGAGTCACAAGAATCAGGAAGAATGCACAGTACTATAGGCAGAACTTGTTACATCAGTAAGTCACATAGGGCTACAGGAAAGAAGCTATGAGTACGTCTAACATTAGGCCACAGACATTATAAATGCTGCAGGGCAAGGGGCTGCAGGTGTGGCCTGGGGCCGTGCTGGCACTGGTGGAGGGTCTGCAATATAACAACCACTCTAGGCCACAGAGGAGATCCTGGCAAACCTGGGTTCAACCACCAGCTCGCAAGCATCCATCACCCATGCATCATGAAGGTGGGTGGCACAGCTTCCCCAGCTGAGAAGTGTCAAAGTAGGCCCCCTGTGGTCATCACTTTAATACTGTAGCAGTCATAGTGGCAGTCTCTGCATACCTATACATGGATGTCAGGTCAATCTGCATTGGTGGGGGGGGGGGGTTGTAGCACACACATGTGCACATATACTTAAAATGTCAGCAATGTGGGCAGTATCACAGTTTGTACTGTACATGTTGATATACACACATATTATCCTGTACCAATGCCACATTTGTATTTGCTGGCAATACCTCTCCCCCACAATTCCATAGGTACATCTGGTGTGGCCAGAGTCCAACATCCAGTAGCCAGTGAGTGTGAAACTGTTATGTTATATCTCATCTATACCCTAGGAATGTTAAGGGCTGCCAGTTGCCATGGGCACAACTGTTAACCTTGCCATAGTACAATACTAGTATTTCAGTTGTGGAGAGGTTCACTGCAGTGCATTCAATTGGTAATCATGGTAGCATATTTGCAGGAGCTGTAACATATCTGCATGCATTTTTGTGAAGGTCTATGCAGTCTGTGATACAGGGGGGCAATAGTATGGTGGAGATGGGTGCACTGTGTTTAGATGAAGGTCCATCACATACACTGACATGCTTATTTCACAGGTGTATAGTACTGGCAACATTAGCCAGACATAACTGAACTTCATGTTGTTAAGGGCCTGTCTTGTCTGTGTCTGTTGTGGTCTGCTTGTGTGCTGTGCATGGGATCAGTAATAAGGTGTGGTATGTATAATGCAGTTGTGGCACCTCACCTGTATGTGTGTGTGTGTGCGTATGTGTGGATCAGCAGACACAATAGTGCAGATATTAATTTGTCATGTTGTCTTCCTCCTCACAGGTGACCATGGGGGTTGGAGTGTCCCCCCCTCACAACCTGATGTCAGTGTCTCATCGGAGTCTGATGATGATGGTGGCCATAGTGAGGCATAGGTGGGTTTGTTGGGGGCTGAATTTGTCCCATGGGTTGACATCCCACTTCCTCCCCCAATGTCCCCACACACAGTCTGTATTCCCACACGGGATCCATGCAGATGTTTGAAGTTTCACTTCTTCGAACCGACTTCACCGAGTCCACTTGTTCGAAGTAGTGAAACTTTGAACATTGACTTCGGCAGTAACACCACAGTGCGGAATGGGAATATTCTCTTTTCCCTGCTGTAGTGCCATCTTGGAATTGGTATATTTAAGTAGGGAGGGTGGGTAGCACAGCCTCCCACATGGTGGGGGTGCAGGGAGGCTTGCCCCCTGCAAAAAAACATGTTTTAGTGTTTTTTGTTTTTGGGTCACCTGGGGAACTAGACTTCAGTGAAAGTGCACTTTCATAGAAGTGAACTTTTAAGTGTGGGTCTCCTACTCTATTTCAAAGAAGTGTTCTATTGATGTAGAGCAGTAGACCCGCCCACACATTCCCAGTCCCCCTGTGGCCACAGATCTTGGACAGTCAGAGGATGGTGGTATTGAACAGGAGAGTGTGGTGACTATGGCATCTGTGCCTGTAGGCACTAGCCATAGCCAGGGAGCTGGCAAGGTCCTACACAGGCAGATTGACAGGAGTGCCCAAAGGAGGACTACTGCCCATCCACCGCCTGTCACAGGTGACACATCATGAGTTACTCAACACATGTTTCTGTCTGTCATGGAGGCACAGGGATATTCTGAATGCAACACCAGATGGATACTCAGGATCATGGATGCATCACTGTCTGGCATCCATGAGTCCATCCACAACATTGGTGATGTCATGTATCATTTTGCCGATGTAGTGGACAGACAATGGGGTGAGACATTGTCAGTCCTTGACTATGCATTGTCTGTGCTGGAACATATGGCGGGGGTAGGGTGTCAGATATGTGGACTTAGGTCAGCAGCAGCATCAGCTGAGAGTCCATATGGTCATGCACAGTCATGCTCCCATAGTGGCAGTATCAAGAGCACTATCAAAGGGAGGGTGCTGTCCACATCACAATGTGGCAGGTCATAGCCATGTGGTTCTGGGTGATCCCATGAGGGACACAGACTCAGCAGATGCCAGTCACCATCAGCAAGTAGTACCAAGTCTGATCTGGGTATGGTGGTGCCAGTGTCACTCCTGGCAGAGCCAGTTCCTGTGGTCATGGCCAGAGACAATAAACTGTACATTCTGTCATGTGTGGTCCACAGCTGTCCAACATACCCTTGTGTAGGTCTAGCACATGGCTTGACTGTGTACGGGCACACACACACACACATCAGTGTCTCACGCAGGTCACCAGCAAACTCACACAGCTTCTCTCGATTTCCCAGCTGGCCAGCACCCCTCCAGATATACACACATGATGTCAACTGTGTGGCACAGCCTAGGCCTTTGGCAACCCCACACCACACCCTGTGCATGTGATGATACTGTATCACATCACTGTTATCCATACCATTGCTGCAGGGACATGCATATGGTTGTCTGATGCACGGGTTGAATATGGTACATTTAATGACAGTTTGGAGTGTAGTAATGTTTTGCCCTGTATGGTGCTGTCTGCTGACATGTGTCATGAGTACACATCAAAGTGTATGTACCTTTGTTCCATGATGCTGCATTGGTAGTAGTATTGCAGAATGACTGTTGTCTCCCAGACCTTTTTCTGTTTCTGTTTCAGGGTCTGTGTGTCTATGCCATGGAGACCTGGTGCTAATACAGCAACTCAGGATGGCATGGTAGCAACACAGAAATGTGAATTTGCCGAGGTATGGCTGTATATGTGCATGGCTACCTAGGCGCGTATGTGTAGAACA